>NC_136017.1:22213655-22439848 GCF_048128805.1 Centroberyx gerrardi | reverse complement strand
GCTCCCACTGCATTTGGCAGGATTTGAAAAGCACTAATCTGTATCCAGACAGAATTTAAAGAATTGCTATTCATAGACTACAGAACTACTGAGTACTTTAATATTGAATCTGAATAGAAAGAATATTGAATGGAGTTATTTTTATTTTTTATTTATACAGTTTAAAGTTACAGGGACAGTGCACATTAATAAACATTTCTGTAAATGTGCCAGCTTAGCCATCTTGGCTAATTTTCAACTGCAGTCCCTGGGCAGGTGTAATGACAGCTACAAAAGACACATAAAATACATTAAATCAGGAACAGCAATACTGTACATATAGCAGAGCACACTTCATAAGAACACATAAAATACTTTAAAACAAGGACAACAATACATAAAACAAAGCACGCTTCAGATTATTTGAATAAGTTACAGTGTATGGCCACACACTTGATTGTCTTTTAACCATGATTTTAAATTAATTTTAAATGAACGATATGTGTCACAGTCTCTGATAAGTGTTGGCAGACTGTTCCATGTGTGAGCTGCTCTCACTGAAAAAGCTGACTGTCCGAAGGCAGTCCTCCTCATAGGTATTATACAATCCCCTCTTGCCACAGACCTAGTATGTCTATCATTAGTTGTTTTCTGCTTTATAAAAGCACTAAGAGGGGGAGGAGCCAAGCCATGCAGAATCTTATAGACAAGACAAGCGTCTGTAAATTTGATAAGATTGTCCCAGCTCAGTAAATTATGATTTCTTAGGCAGTAACAATGGTGATGGGTGTTTGGCTTCCTGTCAAGCACCTTAAGAGCCTGGTGGTATACTGACTGTACAGGTTTGAGTGTTGTACAGGAGGCTTGTGCCCAGCTAGTCAAACAGTATGACAAATATGACATGATCATGGCCTTGAAATATAGTGTTGCTGCCTTAGTAGTTAGACAGTTTCTGATATGGCGGAAATTTGACAAGTTGAACTTTACTACCTTTGTTACCATCTTAATTTGTTTTTTAAATGTAAGATTAGAATCAATTGTTACACCAAGATATTTGAAATCAGATACCACTGTCAGCTTTTCCCCTGCAACATAAACGTTAGGTGTGAGATTATCTGTTGACCTCTTAGTGAAGAACATACAAACTGTTTTCTTTATGTTTAAGTGAAGACAGGAGTTATTAAGCCACTGTGTGACATAGGCCATCACTGCCGTGAGCTTACATGCAGCTTGCTGTTTGGTCGCTGCATGTACATAAATGACAGTATCATCTGCGTACATTTGAAGCTCAGACTCATTGCATACAGTGGGAAGATCATTTATGTAAAGGCTAAACAACAGGGGCCCCAGAATTGATCCCTGAGGTACACCGATATCACAACTAAGGGCTGATGACAGCTCCCCATTTATCTTAACCCTCTGTGCTCTGCCTTCCAGATAGGATTGCATCCATTTAATAGCATTCGGGGAGAAGTTGAACATTGAAAGCTTTGCAAGTAGGACATCATGATCCACAGTGTCAAAGGCTTTCTTTAGATCTAAGAATATGGCCCCAACAACTCCCCCCTTATCTAGTTTAGATTTCATATTCTCCAGGAGAAAGCAGTTAGCAGTTTCCGTTGAATGGTTAGATCTAAAACCAAACTGCATGGGATGCAGTCTGAAAGGGCTTTTGTTAAGGTGGCTAGTAAGTTGTTCTGCTACATATCTTTCAATTACCTTTGACACGATAGGTACTATGCTAATTGGCCTGTAATTGCATACCTCTGAAGGACCACCTGTTTTGTAAGTAGGTGTTATTATGGCTGTCTTCCATGCTCTTGGGAAGACCCCTTCATTAATGGATCTATTGATAACATTTGTTATTGGACCAGACAAACACTCATTAAACATTTTCAGGAACATTGTGTCCAGTCCATACACATCTTTGGCTTTGGAATTCTTTAGGGAGTTTATAATCATTCTTACTTTTGTTTCAGAAATTTCCCTAATCTCAAACACAGGTTGATTGTAATTTACAGGCATCATACTTAGTAGATTGGTGGAAGAGCTCTGTATTAGTGTCCGTACTGATTCCACAAAATATGAATTAAAAGTTGCTGCTATTTGAGCTTCATCCTGTGTAATACTGCCATTCACACAGATTTCAAGGCGCTTTTCATTACCAGTATGATGTTTCCCTGTCAACCTCTTTAAGTTTTCCCAAATCAATTTGGAATTTCCCTTTGCTTGGTCAATGATATTAATAAAAAATTTTGCTTTTGCTTTCCTAATTTCTTTTGTTACCTTATTTCGTAGTCCCACAAACTTTAATCTATCAGTAACTAATTTTGATTTTAGAACTGCTTTCAGTGCCGCATCACGTTCTCTCATCCATTTATGTATGTCACCAAAAAGTATTCATTATACATTGGATTGTGGACAAAAAGACCTGGCAGTCAGAGTCAACATCAGAATAAGACAGAATATTATTCCATTTAATCCCTTTAATTGCATTTTCAAAGTTATTTTGTTCTCCCTTAGGTATTCTGAGCTGACTGGGCTTTCTTACATCACAAGGACTAAGGCGCTTTTTGGACAATTTCCTAACTACAAGGGTTAAGTTATGATCAGATAGCCCAGTGATCATATTAAATGTTTTGACAATACTCTCTGGTTTATTACTGAATATCAAATCTATCTGTGTTTTTGACAACTGTGTTATTCTTGTTGGTCCCTTAATTAGCTGTGTCAGGTCAAAGATATTTGTAATTCGTTTAAGAGCACTTCTATTGCATTTATCTTCCCAATTTATGTTAAAATCCCCCATTAAAATTACCTCTTTGTTGAAATTACATTCTTTTAGTATACTGCTTAATTGGTCAAAAAAAGTAGTTTTGGAAGAGGGTGGTCTATACAAACCAACAAGGGTGAAAGACATTTGTGGAGATAATGTAATATTAAGTCCAATACATTCAAGTCCATTATCACATCGCCACTGGATTTGACGGCAACTGATATTATCTCTGACATAAAACATTATCCCCCCTCCTCTTCCTTCAGGTCTGTCCCTCCTGTAGATATTGTAGCCCGGGACGCTTAGTGCTGCACTTGGAGAGTTTTTATGTAGCCAGGTCTCTGATAGACACAGGTAATCCAAATTCGAGTCTGCGATAAGATGTTGAATTTGTTCACTTTTCCCAGTGACACTGCGAATGTTTATGTGCCCTCCAAGTAATCCCTTGGGTTTTGCTCGCGGATCCCACAGTATTCGTGCCTGATTGACAGTTTGGAAGAAGTTCCACCTCTTGCGCTTAATGATTGCAGGGTTTAAGAGTTTATGCTTCCTTTTGATTAGCTGTTGTGTCGTCGCCTTATTTTGATTGGCTGCTGCTGGTAGTTGCCTGGTAACGGTATTTACAGGGTCCAGTTCAATATCGGAAGACACTGAAATCAAAGTGGATACTTTTCTATGGCTCATGTCAATTCCCGGACAAGAACAGGGAGATGCAGATAACATCGGGCCTTGACACTCACCCAACTCGCCGACCACCTGCACGTCGCCGGCTGTCTCCACCGTGGTGAGTTCAGTTTGTTTATTAGGCCCGGGATTGGGCTGGACATCCCCAGAGAGTAGGAGAGTTGTTGTCAACAGGTAGCTGAGCAATTTCCGAAATGCGTGGTATCCGTTGTTGTTTCGACTCTTGGATGAATCGTTACGTTGCGGTACAAAGTACGCTTGACCGTTGTTTAAGACATCACGATATGCTCCATACTGTCCGCTCCGAAAAAACGGCAAGCAGACGTGCTTTGTAGGGAAGTTGGCTTTTCCCGACGTCGACATTGTGACATCCCAGCATGGTCGCACTGACATGATCATTAATACCGCTACATAGCTGGTGATTATGGTGACATGCCAGAAATAAGGCGCAGAATTGCGTATCCACTCATTGCGAGATTTTCTTTGCTGAGGTCTGCGTGATTGCAAAATGACATTAGACTTTGGAGGAGCAGCACCTGCCTCACTGCACCCTCCTTGGTCGGCCATCTTGAGCTGACCAACTACATATATTTAATTGTTTAGACTGTTTAGAGTTCTTTAGACTTGTGTGTACTGAATTATATTTAAACTATTGAGAATTTTATACATAAGTTAATTCTGATTGTTGCAGATCCACGCTAATAACAGTCTGAGTAGAATCCATTTGTTTGATCTGAATAGCCATATCAAAGTGTTTATTAAAAGTTGCCAAGGAGAAGAAACTCGACATCTGAAGCAGCCGTATCCTGTCAGCAGAACAACGTACCTGACTGGTGAATGGTAAACAGGTGGTAGAATACTGATGCTGAAAGCACTCATATTTGTTTAGACTTTTCCCTAATACTTCATGCTCAACTGAGTGAGCTGAATTGAATTTGTTTACACTGAATTAAAATCAACTGATCTGTTGCATTTGACATAAGAAATTAGACAAATTTTAATAGTTTATTGATACAGAACTCTTGATACACATTTATTTACATCTGTTGCTATCTACTGTGTGTATTTTAGACGGATACCAGTTATATACACAACACTTACATATTACATTGATTTGATTTAGATTTGTGTTTACTGAATTACATTCAAATTAAACAAGTAGAAATAGCCTGCTGCTTGTAATATTTCAAAAGTACATTCTATTACTGATTACCAGGCAACTGAGTTGAGTCGTCTCAGAACTCAAATTTGACTGACATTACACTGAAAAGGAGTTATTACATTATTTTCAGTTCTTTTGGAGACAGAACAATTAATAGATAAGCTGATACAGATCATTCTTCATATTTCTGTATTGAGATCGCACTTACTGACATTTCTATCTCTGAATTGCATTTACTGCAATACATACCGTTCTCTACCAGTGTATATTTAAGGACGTAACATCTAAATATTGAGTAAGGTCAGGTAATTCCTTAGACCTGTCTGTAGCTGTCTGAATTCTATTGCAAACATATTTTGTAAATATAGTGGAAATAAGTGTTTGCTGCTTCCAAATACAAGAGTAGGCTACATCCTATTACTGATTGTAGCTGATAAATATAGTCTCAATTTCAGTTGTCAATAGCCATATCTGCCAATTTACAGCTACATTGTATAAGGTATCAAAAGAGAATCAACAACCTAAATGGACATTTGAACTTTTATATTGACCTGTGTAGAACATTGAAGTGAGTGAGAAATACTGTTTGAGTGAAAAAAACAATTAAAAAAAACTGTCATATCACCCAGTTCTTACAGTAGTGTTCATTGTATAGTGGTATTAACACTTGCACCTTAAATTTGGAATATAAGTAAATTTACAGAAAATATTTACATTTATTCCTGTTAGATTTACGCTGATTGCATTTCTATAGCAGTGTTTGTCACTTTTGTACACATTTTCATCACTTATTGATTGTATAGGGAACAAAGGTACATTTTATCTGTGTCCAATAGTGTAATAAAGAGTAAATACTTTGCAACAAGCTTATTTTCTTTGGGGAAAAACTGCTGAACTCGGGATAACCATGCCAAGGCGAGGGAAAAGATCAGAAGCATCAAAACAGCGTTGGAGGAAGCTGAGCTTAGAAGTTGGTGTACCCAGTCAGCAGACACACACAGCAGAGTCTGGTCACACAGCCCCTGTACAGGTCACAGCCAGCCAGCCAGATGTGATGTATGTCAGAGCCTCCCACTGCCAGGCTGATGCTAGATATAATGAGTACTCCAGAAATGCTCAGTGCGCTTGTAATTCTCTCACATTTCTTGTCCATCACAATGAAAATGAGCAGCTCCAAAGCCCTGATCTTGATTGCATACTGGAGGAAGGCGATGCTGTGTACACTAGTGTCAGGGCAATGCTCGAGATAGAGAACAGATTTAAGGAGAGACGTTTGGCCCGTTGATGAGCTCCCATGCTGGGCTATGTGCAATAACCATGAGTACGATGTCATCAAAGCAGATGTAATGCATGGTTTCTTCACTGCTACTGCCCCTTGTGCAGAAATGGAAGCGCTGTACCCAAACCTTGCAACAAGACTTCAGTGTCTCTCAACCGATGTCAATCAAGCATTGCTTACATTATCTGGGACCACCACTGCTGTATTCAGAGACACCTCTGGAAGATATGGCATCTTTGACCCACACTCCAGGTCAGCTGATGGACTGATACTGATGGAACACTCTGGAGGCAAAGCTTTAATGCTGTCTTTCAAAAGTTTGAATGACATGATTGAGAGATTACATATGATGTTTGACTGGGTGTCTCCTGATAAGCAATATAATTTCATGCCCGTCTCATTTCAGAGGGTAGATGTATCTGTAAATGATGTTCTACACCAAGCAGATCCTGCTGCACACATCCCTGATCCAGCTGCATGTGCTGAAACGGCAGAGGTCACACTTTCTGTTCAGCAAGTTGAAACACAGACCGGTAATGATGCAAAATTATCAAACCAACAACAAGGAAAGACTTCATATGGCAAGCAATTTGAGCTACATGCATCCAGTAATTTCAAAAAAATGACCAAAGGGCAACGGAAAAAGAAAATTCAAAGAGCTGTAGCAAAGAGAAAAAGTGAAAAAGCTTCAAGCTATGAAAACAGAAAGGCAAAAAAGAGGCTGCATGATAAGAACAAATATTCAAAGTCTCTACTGTTCAGGATGAATAAAAAACTGTCATTAACTCATAGATATTCAAATGACTTTGAATACCATGCAAAGAAAATAAGTAATATCAGTACACGATACAATCAAGATGAAAAATTTCGGATGAAACGGAAATCCTATATCACTACACGATACAATCAAGATGAAGAATTTCTGACAAAACGGAAATCCTGTTTCACTACACGATACAATCAAGATGAAGAATTTCGGACAAAATGGAAATCCTATTTCACTACACGATACAATCAAGATGAAGAATTTCGGACAAAATGGAAATCCTATTTCACTACACGATACAATCAAGATGAAGAATTTCGGACAAAACGGAAATCCTGTTTCACTACACGATACAATCAAGATGAAAAATTTCGGATGAAACGGAAATCATATATCACTACACGATACAATCAAGATGAAGTATTTCGCACAAAACAAATGTCTTATATAACAGAACGATATGCAAATGACCAAGTGTACAGAAAGAAACAAAAACAGTCTCTACTAAACATATATATAAATGATCCAAAGTTCAGATCACACCATGTAAAACGCTGTGCACTTCACACAAAAAACAGGTATGCCAGTGAACCAGCTTTCAGGATGCTTCACAAATTGCGCTGTGCCCAACGCATAAAGAGAAAATATAGACAAGGCAACTTTTGGTGCCCCAACAGACTTCAGCAACTCGTTACAACCAATAATCGACCCAATGAAATGCAAAGCAGGCTGATACAGCTGGCTATATCATCTTTCAAGCAGGCTATACAACGTGCCCCGACGTGTGTGTGTACAGTGTGTCACAGAGTGCTGTTTCCTGATCAAGTGAAACAATGCAACTGTGCAGCATACATAAAGAACCCCGCTATCATTCCTGCTTGCCTGACTGGTACCTATGTTCATGTATGCAATGAAACATGTGCAGGCCTCGAACAATGCTGCATTCCTGAGAGGAGAACAGAATGGATCTGTCATAGCTGTCATGAGAATCTCAAGTCAGGACGTATGCCAACAATAGCAGTAGCCAACAAGTTAGCGCTGTCACCAATTCCATCAGAGCTGCGTGATTTAAACATACTGGAAAGACAACTCCTGGCAAAAATGTTGCCCTTTTCAAAGATTGTGACACTTGCAAAAGGGAAACAGAGAGCTATACACGGTGCTATGGTGTGCGTACCATCGGAGGTGGAAACAACAGTGACCAGCTTACCAAGATCTCACAGCACCTCCCAGCTCTTGAAAGTGAAATTGAAACGACGCCTGAGTTATAAATCATACCAGCAATTTCAGACAGTGAACATGAAAAATGTCCTTGCTGGCCTAGCAAAACTGAAAGAGACTCACTCTGAATACAAAGACATAACCATCAACAATAATGCTGTCTTTCATGTTGACAACATGACACATGACCAAATTGATGACGTTGAAGTGACAGGGGCACAAGTATCCATCGCACCCGGTGTTATCTCTGTGCAGGCATCTCACTGTCAAGCTCACAAGGACTATAAGGAGTTTTCAAGAAATCATCAATGCACATGTATGGCTCTCACATTTTTGGCCCACCATAATGAGGAAGCAGAGTTAAGCAGTGCTGATCTTGACAACATACTAAAGCGTGGTGATTCTCTCTATACTGATGTCAAACAAAAGCTCATTGCAGAGGAGAAGTTTAGAGACACCACTTGACCATGGAAGAACTGCCACAGACTGTTCAAACTGAGAGAGATGAATACACAGTGATCAAGTCTCCAGTGATGATGGGATACCTGAGAGCCAAAGCTTTGCGTGCTGACTGGGAGAGTTGGTGGCTTGATCTTTCCACAAGACTTGAGTGTCTGTCATCAGAGGTCCACCATGCATTGCTTATTGTATCTCCTGAGTGCATTGCTGTGTTTCGTGACAGATCAGGAAGATTTGGTTTCTTTGATTCTCACTCTAGAACTGCTGATGGTTTGCGTGACCCTGGTAACGGAACTGCTGTGATGCTCACTTTTACACATCTGAGTGATATGATTGAAAGAATTCACATGTTGTTCCAAATTCATGCTGATGAAGCCCCATATGATTTCATGCCAGTGTCATTTGAAAGTGTAAACATGCCCTCTGATGAAAATGGTGCATCACAAAATGCCATGGCTGTGTCATATAATGACTCTGAGTTAATGGATGTTGACAACTGTGATGGTAGTGATTTAACAATGGAACAAGAGCATGGTTGGCAAATCAAAAAGGAACACAACACCATTTGCCACCTGTAGGAGAAAATGATGCACAGCATGAACAAACTAGTACATCAGATTCCCAAAGTGATGTGATGGAGGTTGATAATGATAACGTACTTGAGCAGAACACAGATGCAACACTTAGAAATGAAAGTGATGGACAAAATGAGCAGTCACCTAACTCAGAGGAGGAGAAAGATGATCTGAGACCTGGTCTTGCCCTTGACACTTGCCTGCAACCAACTGATATTGGACAGGATATTCTATCATATGGTGAAGGAATATTCAGTATCGCCCCTGCCGAAGGAAAAAGGCCAAAACTAGAAGCAATGGCTTTCCCTGTTCAGTTCCCTACTGGAAATAACACACTCGATGAGGTCAGACAGATAAAAATATCTCCAAGCATGTACTTCAATGCAAGGCTGTTTTCTGTGGATACTCGTTTTGCGAGAGAACAAACCTACCTCTTCTTTGCACAGTTTGTCACAGAGATACACATGGCCACATCTAGTATGTCAATACAGTTAAGAAAAGGGAAAGCTAAAACCAAAGATGGCCGCAAAATATCTAACAGGCTATTGCGGGATAAGCGTGAGGTTGAGAAACTGGTACACAATAAGGATGCAACAAGATTCATGCAGCCTCTGAGAGGGACTCCAGCATACTGGGACAAAACGCTAAAAGATCTGCTCGCCATGATCAGACAGTTGGGGAAGCCTACTTTCTTCTGTACATTCAGTGCTGCAGAGATGAGATGGCCAGAGGTTATAACAGCAATAAAAGCACAACAAGGTGAACAGGTGGAATTTTCAGAGCTTGACTGGACTACAAAATGTGACATACTACGAAGCAACCCTGTCACAGTCATGCGCATGTTTGAGAAACGTGTCGATGCGTTAATGAGAGATCTGCTCATGTCAGAGGCACAGCCCATTGGTGAGGTACTCGATTACTTTTACCGTGTCGAATTCCAGGCTAGAGGCAGCCCGCATATTCATCTCATGGTTTGGATACAAGATGCGCCTGTATTCGAAGAAGACTCTGATGCAACCGTGTGTGCCTTTGTCGATCGCTACATAACATGCCAGCTGCCAGATGCAATCAAAGACCCTGAGCTGTACAGCATAGTTACGGAGGTTCAGACGCACAGCAGAAATCATTCCACTTCATGCAGGAAAGGCTCTAAACTCTGCCGTTTTGGTTTTCCAAAGCCACCTATGCCACAGACAAAGATAACTCGCCCAAGGTCAGCAAACATGGATGAAGCAGACACCTCAGTTCCAAAAGAGTCAAACAACAATGATTCAGACACACAGGCAGCCAAATTGAAGCTCAAACCAGTGTGGGATCTGCTCAACGACCCTAACGTCTCTTTCGACAGTCTATCAGAGCTGTTAGCCCAATGTAATTTGAGCTTGGAGGAATACAAGCAATGCGCTGAGGCAATGACCAAGTCGAGTGTGATTATCATGAAGCGAGATCCAAAAGACTGTTGGGTGAATGGATACAACGCAGATCTACTGAGAGCCTGGAATGCCAACATGGATATCCAGTACATTCTCGACCACTACAGATGCATTATGTACATGTTGTCGTACATATCCAAACCCGAACACGACATGAGTGAATATCTAAAGGCAATAATCCAAGATGTCAGGCAAACAGATGTAACTCAGCAGGAGGAAATGAAGCAAGTTATGCAGGCTTACTCTAAACATAGACAAGTTAGCGCTCAAGAGTCTGTGGCCCGAACGTGCAGCCTGCCACTGAAAAAAAGCTCCCGCAACGTTGTGTTTATACAGACAGATGACAATGCCCTGAAAATGAGTCTTCCCATGAGTGCACTGGAGAACAAGACACCAGAGTCACTGGATGTGTGGATGACAGGATTACCAGAGAAATACAGGGCAAGACCAGAAACACCTGAATTTGAAACTATGTGTCTGGCAGACTTTGCTTCAGGTTGTAGAGTTGTCTATGGCAGGCAAAAGAATGGGAAGAATGTTGTGCCTCTACTCAATGACGCGGGACACATTCAAAAACCAACAGTAGGGAAACCTGCAATTATCAGATATGTCCGCTTTTCCCAGGAAAGAGATCCAGAGAAACACTATGGCAGGCTACTCAAACTGTATCTCCCTAACCGCTCTGACTCACAGCTGAAAACCGAGAGATTCCCAACATATGAAGCATTTTACAAAAGTGCCTGTGTGAAACTTCCAGGAACTGAGTACATCCACTCTGTGTACGAAATTGTGAATGAAAACAGAGCACAATATGAGCAACATGAAGAAGAGGTAGAGAGAGCCGTTAAGGAGTTTGAACAGAATGGCTCTTTTGAGGATGCATGGTCCACTTTTGCACCTGAAATTGATCTAGTTCGGTTGGAATGTATTGCAGAACAAGAGCAAGTACACCCTGATGAACAAAATGAACAAGATGATATTCCAGACTACAGCACTCGCTCAGATGAAAGAGGAGGAACAGTACCAACAGTGGAAGGCCCCAAAATAAACAATAAAGTCATCCACTCGATGTATCAAAACCTGAACCAGACACAGGCCTCTATATTTTACACAGTCCGTGATTGGTGCACAAAGCGCGTGTGGGGCCAAAATCCTGACCAGTTCTTCTATTTCATCACTGGAGGCGCCGGCTGTGGCAAGTCACATCTCATCAAATGCATCTATGCTGAGGCCACTAAGATACTGTGTGAACTCCCCCGACTCTGTGAAGAAACAGACATATCGATGCCCACAGTGTTACTGACTGCATTCACTGGTACCGCAGCATTCAACATATCAGGAAAAACACTGTATTCCACTCTCAAACTGCCGAGAAGTTTAAAGCCACCTTATCAAGGACTTGGAAATGCACTAGATGAAGTCAGATCTACACTGTCAAATGCAGAGATAATTATCATTGATGAAGTGTCAATGGTTTCGAAACATCTGTTTGCCTATGTCAACTGGAGATTGCAGCAGATCAAAGGCAGCAAAAAACCTTTTGGAGGCATGTCAGTTATTGCGGTTGGAGACTTTCATCAGCTGCCCCCACTTGGAAAAGCAAAAGCCCTCTGCGTGTTTGAGGATCATGTGATCGACTTCTGGCAAGAGCATTTTCAAATGATCACGCTGACAGAGATCATGCGACAGAAAGAGGATGTTGCTTTTGCCCAACTGCTGAACAGAATCCGGGTGAAACAAAAGACAGAGCCCCTATCTGAGGATGACAAAGCTTTGCTCTCACAAGCTGTGACTGACCCGGCAAACTGCCCCAATGATGTGATACACATATTTGCAACCAACAAAGAGGTGGATGAACACAATGCTGCAACAATATCCGCTCTTCACAGCAATATCATTAATATAGATGCAGATGACTACAAAAAAGATCCACGGACAGGAAAGGAGATCTGCCTGACATGATACAAGCTGCCAAGGGTGCCCGTGTAATGCTCATCAGAAATATAGATGTGGAAGACGGCCTGGTGAACGGTTCGTTTGGCAAGATTTCCAGAATTGTGACTCAGACTCTAAATGGTGTGAGCAGAGTACAAATGCTTGGCCTGGAGCTTGACAGTTCAAGTGCAGGACAGAAACACTGCAACAAGGTACCTGGTGGACCTGATAACCTGGTGTACATTGAGAGAATAGAGGAAAACCTGAGCAGAAAAGGAGTGGTTCGCAGGCAATTCCCAATGAAGTTAGCGTTTGCATGCACAACGCACAAAGTTCAAGGCATGACAACACAGTCTGCAGTAGTTTCACTGAAACATGTATTTGAACCAGGCATGGCATATGTTGCACTGAGCAGAACAACTTCCCTCCGTGGACTGCATGTCACTCATTTGGATGAAAAGAAAATATACACAGATCCTGAAATCACAGCCTCTCTGCAGAGCATGAGAAAAGCATCACTTGACCACATGATGCCACTATTACAAATTGCACGAGCATCAAATCAAACACCTACTCTAAAAATCATTCATCACAACACAGAGGGATTACAGTGTCACATTCAGGATATCAAAAGTCATCATGAGTTGAGACTTGCAGATATTTTGTGTTTTACGGAAACTTGGCTTTCAGGCTCTTCTGTTGATGAAAGTCTCCAACTGGAAGGCTACAACATGTTCAAACGCAACAGACACGCCTCGTACACAAACTCTTCTCAGATTTCTGACAAAAACGGTGGAGGAGTTGTTGTCTATGTGAAAAGCCACTGTGAAGCTCAGGCCATACAGTATATGCACAATGTGACTGACCTGGAGTATGTTGTCGTCAAAATTGAGGCCCCAGTGAGTGCACTGATCGCTGTAGTCTACAGACCTCCAAAGTACAGCCTGCTGCAATTCCTGTCTAACCTGCGCAGCCTACTGGATTGTTTGGACATCATAGATCACCACCCGATCATTGTCTGTGGAGACTTCAATGAGGATCTGTTATCAAAAGAAAGGAAGCCCATCTTTGAGCTGTTTCAGTTGAGAGGATACACACAACTCATCAACACTGCCACCACTGAGAAGCAGACCCTGCTGGATCACATTTTCATTTCCAGACCAGAGCAATGCCTGCAGTCAGGTGTTCTGCAAACGTATTACAGCTATCATGATCCAACCTTCTGCGTTTTGTCTTCAAACATGACATGATTGGAGCGTCATATCACACATGTTGCATTAATGGTTACATTGTTGTTGTTGAACTTATAATAGCAGACCTTGCATTTGGTAACTTTGTATTTGATAACTTAATTATTGGAGCGTAATGTTACATATCTTGTATTAATGGTTACATTATTGTTGTTGAACTTATGATAGCAGACTTTGCATCTGGTAATCAAGTATATGATAATCTAATTTTTGGAGCCTAATTTCACAAGTCCTATATTAATTGGTCAACTTAATCAACCTATCAACTAATTTGGAAAAAAATGTGGGTGGAAGGAAGACACAGCTCTTCAGTTGTGTCTTCCTTACTTCACCCCACACACCAATGCCCCACCCATTAATCAACCTATCAACTCATTTGGAAAATTTAAACCTCCACCTCTGGCCACTTGCCCGAGGATATTATTGATGCTGGCCCCTCCCCTCCTCCAGCCCTTGTGTGCTGTGAGGTGCTGGATCAGCTGACCTTCCCATCAATGGTGGACTCCAGCACAGTACTAAGCTCTTCCTCACAGTCCATAAGGTATTGGACTTTTAAATATTACATTTAATACATTCAGTGTTTCCCACAGAATTCGAATGTACTTGTGGTGGTAGGTGGGTTGGCAATGGGGGGGGGGGGGCTTTTTATTCTTGTATTCTCTTATATTGTCAATATATAGGCTAATATCAATGAAGGATCCCACTACCTGGATGGCTGAAAAATTATCTAATATATTCCATTTTAAATAGTTCCATTTGTCAAACAAATAACTAACCTGTATATATCTAAAGTACTTTGTGTCAAAGATAACATAACTTAAAAATATAAACAGTGCTACACTGTTCTGTCTGTTGCTTGCTTTAGTCTACAAGGTGAAGAATAGAAATGAGACTCCTTTTACAGAGAAATCTGCTGTTCTGCCCCTCTGCCCTGCTACATCTCTCTGTGCTGTCAGTCTCACCTGTATCTTTACATCGTTACATTACAGCCTTTGACATTATTATCTGCTCTGTTTTACTGCTCAGCTCCTCTGGTCCAGACTGTCCTGCTCCTCCTCAGGACGAGTCCTTTTCCTTCTTTGAAAATATTTTTCAATATTAATCTGGATTGAGGGAGCAAACATTCAGAGTCAGAGTTAAAAAGTTAATATTAACGTTATCAGTCCACTCAGTGGATACTGACTAGCAGCTAGGCTATACAGCGTGCTAATCTCGGAAACTCAGCTGGATTCCGAGTAACGTTAACTGTTAGTTCTTCTTTTCGGGAATTCAGTCGGCCGTTTTCTTGGCATGGCGAGGGGAGATTGCCCACTAGTTAATTGATCGCGGATGGCGTCGTTCTCTCGGACGGATAAAAAAATAAAAATAAAAAATGCTAAAATGGGTCGCCAAATATACTTTGGCGGCCGTGAATATACCTGGGCGGCCCGCCCAAGTAAAGTCTATGTGTGGGAAACACTGACATTGTTGTTGTTGACTGTTTGCACTAATCATATTGTTTCACTAACCAATACTACTTTACATACTACATACATACACACATACTTCTTTTTACACATTATTGTTGCTCTACACTGTATTACAACTTCCTGTTTTTCTTTTCAGAACTACTGCCAACCTCCTCGCTCCACATCACCTTCTGGACACCCAGCGCTACACGGAGCGGTAGAAGGCAACTAGTAATACAGGAGAAGAGACACAGCTTTGAGGATCATAATTTTAGATAAAGAGGCTGTTGTTAAGGAGGCCATATACATCAAACTGGAATGACCTTCACTAAACAGAGGGGAGGAGTGCAACATCACCGCTACATACAACGCTGTCATAACATCTGGAGGACCATAGTGCCAATGCCAAGTTTTAACATCTTTCCAGCAGTTTCAGACTTATTCACACCTCCACTCATGCGACTCAAAAGACTCTCATGTTCATGGTGTGAATCACCCACACAGGTTAAATGCCAGGGAATTCTCCACCATTCAGTACAGCTGGAGAAGCCTCTCGGATGAGTGGTGAAACACCTTCCACTCTTCCAGTGGATTTTGTTATTTATTTTGTTTATTTTTATTTTTTGACATCTTACTTCCTTAATTTAATGTGTTTTGTGTTGAAACAATTATTGTTTTTGCTCTTATTATGTGGCAAGGCCTACATCTACTTAAAAACCTTTAACCATTTCCGCTTCTAATAGTACTTCTACTACTGCTTCTACTGCCCCCTAGCACTAGTACTACAACACTACTACAGTAGTGCAACTACTAATTCAACTACTTCCACTGCTTGAACTCCTGCAACTACTACATTTTCTGAATATTTTGACTTTTATTAGTAAAAGTTCTTTTCAAAAAATCAATAATTGTGTACATAAAGTGCCTTGATTTTCAGAATTGTATCTTCAATTTTGAATTCATGAAAACTATTTGTGTTCTGCCCTTATTGTCACACAAAGCTCTCATTCAGGAGCAGACAGGAAAAATGTTGAAGCCAGCTGTAGGTCATTCCTTCCTTCCCTTTTTCCCTCTTCCTTCTGGAATGAAGGAAAGAAACAAAGAGGGAAGAAAAGAACATAGCTTTTCTTCCTTGTTTCTTTCCTTCATTCCAGAGTTTGATTTTGGTTTTGTTTGGTCTCTGCTTTTTTTGTTTTTTTGTTTTGATGTTTAACTGTGTCCCTGAATTGATGGGGGGCCCACAAGCAGGCTTTGAGGCCTGATTGGTTGCCCCATCACCCTTATGATTTTGGTTTTGTTTATGTATTTTTATTTTGATGTTTAATTGTTTCCCTGATTTGATGGGGGGCCTACAGGCAGGTGGAAACACTGTAAGGCCTGATAGGTTACCCCATCGCCCTTATAGTTGTTGTTTTTTTTAGATTGTTTTATATTCTCATCTCATGTATATAGTCTAATATGTATTGTCAATACTGAGACCAATTTATTGTAAATGTACATATATTTGATCAAATATATACCATTATACAGTATATTTTAATATGTATTTTATCAGATTTTAGAGCATTATCAATACCAGATTTATGATTCATCAGGAATCTGAAGACACATTTAATGTTTGTCTAGCAGTCTATGTTCTAATGTAATACCCATGATTTCTCTTTTATTCCTGTATAAATTGAGAAATACATTATTTTGAAATACAGCATGACTTCCATTTCCGTATATACATGTCAGTTCAGGTTGACAATTTGAAACATTCTGTATGTTACATTATATTGACAACACCTAAACTATTTTAGATAAAGAGCTTGATGTACACTTAATAAGATCCATTATTATAACTTCTAGTACTGTACTACTACTGCAGCTACTTCTACTGCTACTACTACTACTACTGCAGCTACTTCTACTGCTACTACTACTGCAGCTACTACTACTGCTACTACTTCTAATACTGCTACTACTGCTACTACTACCACTACTTCTACTGCTACTACTTCTAATACTGCTACTACTGCTAGTACTACCACTACTTCTACTGCTACTACTACTACTTATACTGCTACCACTACTACTTCTAATACTGCTACTACTACTACTGCTACTACTACTACTTCTACTGCTACCACTACTACTTCTAATACTGCTACTACTATTACTGCTACTACTACTGCTACCACTACTACTTCTAATACTGCTACTACTACTGCTACTACTACTGCTACTACTACTACTACTACTGCAGCTACTTCTACTGCTACTACGACTACTACTGCAGCTACTACTACTGCTACTACTTCTAATACTGCTACTACTACTACTGCTACTACTACTACTTCTACTACTACTGCTACTACTACTACCTCTAATACTACTACTACTACTGCTACTGCTATCACTACTACTGCTAATAGTACTACTACTGCTACTTCTACTACTATTATTACTTCTTATACTACTACTATTACTACTGCTACTACTTCTAATACTACTACTACTTCTAATACTGCTACTATTACTACTGCTACTACTTCTAATGCTGCTACTATTACTACTGCTACTACTTCTAATACTACTGCTATTACTACTGCTACTTCTAATACTGCTACTATTACTACTGCTACTACTTCTAATACTACTACTACTTCTAATACTGTTACTACTACTGCTATTTCTAATACTACTACTACTAATACTGCTACTATTACTACTGCTACTACTTCTAATACTACTACTACTTCTAATACTGCTACTATTACTACTGCTACTACTTCTAATACTACTACTGCTTCTAATACTGCTACTATTACTAATGCTACTACTTCTAATACTACTACTACTAATACTGCTACTGTTACTACTGTTACTACTTCTAATACTACTACTAAACTACTTCTAATACTGCTACTATTACTACTGCTACTACTTCTAATACTACTACTACTGCTACTATTACTACTGCTACTACTTCTATTACTACTACTATTACTACTGCTACTAGTTCTAATACTACTACTACTTCTAATACTGCTACTATTACTACTGCTACGACTTCTAATACTGTTACTACTACTGCTACTACTGCTACTGCTACTAGTATTACTACTACTGTTACTACTACTACTATTTCTAATGCTGCTACTACTACTGCCACTACTACTGCTACTGCAGCTACTACTACTGCTACTACTACTACTTCTAATACTGCTACTACTTCTACTGCTACTACTACTACTTCTACTACTACTGCTACTACTACCTCTAATACTACTACTACTACTACTACTGTTACTACTGCTAATAGTACTACTACTGCTACTTCTACTACTACTACTACTTCTAATACTACTACTTCTAACACTGCTACTACTACAACTATTACTTCAGCTAAGTACTGCTTCAAACACCAGATCGAAATACTCAAAATGTACAAACATTTAAACTCTTGGTAATGAAATTCAACTGTCTTCAGCCCTCTCTGGTTGAAGCAAGCACACAAATTTTCTTCAGAAAATGTAACCTTTTCTAGTGTTATTCTTCTTACTTATTATTATTCAACAACTTCTTTTTATTCTTCTTCTTTAATGCGGCTTGAACCGTTTGAGCTATCGATGCGGTTCCAACTCTCAAACGTTCAGCATGTTCGGGAATAGCGTGCTTCTATTTTTATAAGCATTCCGATGTTTACTTTTTCCGCTATTTACATTTAAACGGGAATTTTTTTCCCAATAGAAATGAATTGCGGAATGTTCAGCTCACTAGAGTGCATGATGTCATCCCCACTCTAGCCGCTCTTCAGACTTCAGATGTTGTGATTTTGTACTAAATATTCAAATTTCTTAAACTGTTGTTATTCCCACAACTTTCACACTATATACACGTTACACATCAAACTGTTCAGCTACTCCTTCTGCCACTCACAATGTAAATATCAAAGTCATAGTTCAGCTTTTTCAGCTATGATTGTTTGTTCAACACTAGTGCAAAACTGTGTTTTACAGCCCCTTTCTATCTTTTAAACAGCTTTGTCATTTCCACATTCTCAAATTGTCACTATTCCCACAATTTTCATACTACATACATATATTTTACAGCAAACTGTTCAGCTACTCCTTCTGCCACTCACAATGTAAATATCTAAGTAATAGCATTTGTAGTTTTTGAGCTGTGATGGTTTGTTCAACACTAGTGCTTTACAGTAATTTTGCCTACTTTAAACAGCTTTTTCTTTCTGCATATGCAGTATTTAAACTGTAGTAGTTCCCACAAGTTTCACACTACATACATATATTATATATCAAACTGTTCAGCTATTTCTTCTCTCTCACACAATATAAATATCTAAGTGATGGGATTTGTAGTTTTTGAGCTATGATGGTTTGTTCAACACTAGTGCTGTACAGTTTTTGGCTCCTATGAGCAGATTTTTTCTGCTTACACATATTTGAACTATCACAATGTCCACAACTTTAAGACTACATGCATATATTACACATTAAAATGTTCAGCCAGTCCTACTCTTTTTCACAATGTAAATATCTAAGTGCTGGGATTTGTAGTTTTTTAGTTAGGTACGTTTGTTCAACATTAGTGCTCCAATTCAACTTTTTCCACTTCATTTTACTACAGTTCAACTTCTTCAACTTTCTTTCAACTGTAATAATTCCCACAAATTTGAACAGTTCATTCACATATTACACATCAAACTGTTCAGCTGTTCCTGCTTTAACTTATGTGTAAATATCTAAGTGATAGCATTTGTAGTTTTTGAGTTAGGGACGTTTGTTCAACACTAGTGCTTTACAGTCATTTTGCCTACTTTAAATAGCTTTTTCTTCTTGCATATTCAGTATTTGAACTGTAGTAGTTTCCACTATTTTCACACTACATACATATATTATATATATAACTGTTCAGCTACTTCTTCTGTCACTGACAATGTAAATATCTAAGTGGTAGCATTTGTAGCTTTTGAGCTATGATGGTTTGTTCAACATTAGTTATTATTAGCTGTACTGTTTTTGGCTCTTATGAACAGATTTTTCCTGTTTACACATATTTGAACTGTCACAGTTTCCAGAATTTTAGCACTATGTGCATATATTACACATTAAAATGTTCAGCCAGTTCTGCTCTTTCTCACAATCTAAATGGTGGGATTTGTAGTTTTTGAATTATGAACGTTTGAGCTCCACTTGCGCCTCTGCTGCTCTCCTAATGCAGCTTTCCTAATGCTGCTGGCACTTCTCCACTTTCATACACACGTGTCTCTCTCTCTCTCTGTTAATACTGCTACTACTGCTACTTCTACTTCTAATACTACTACTACTGCTTCTAATACTGCTACTATTACTACTGCTACTACTTCTAATACTACTACTACTAATACTGCTACTATTACTACTGCTACTACTTCTAATACTACTACTAGCCTACTTCTAATACTGCTAATATTACTACTGCTACTACTTCTAATACTACTACTACTAATACTGCTACTATTACTACTGCTACTACTTCTAATACTACTACTAGCCTACTTCTAATACTGCTACTACTTCTAATGCTGCTACTATTACTACTGCTACTACTTCTAATACTACTACTATTACTACTGCTACTACTTCTAATACTACTACTACTTCTAATACTGCTACTATTACAACTGCTACTACTTCTAATACTAGGTTACTACTAGGTTACTACTAGCCTACTTCTAATACTGCTACTACTTCGAATGCTGCTACTATTACTACTGCTACTACTTCTAATACTACTACTACTTCTAATACTGCTACTATTACAACTGCTACTACTTCTAACACTACTACTACTTCTAATACTGTTACTACTACTGCTACTAGCACTACTACTACTGTTACTACTACTACTATTTCTAATGCTGCTACTACTACTGCCACTACTACTGCTACTGCAGCTACTACTACTGCTACTACTACTACTTCTAATACTGCTACTACTTCTACTGCTACTACTTCTACTACTACTGCTACTACCTCTACTACTACTACTACTACTACTGCTACTGCTATCACTACTACTGCTAATAGTACTACTACTGCTACTTCTACTACTACTACTAGTTCTAATACTGCTACTTCTAACACTGCTACTACTACAGCTGTTACTTCAGCAAAGTACTGCTTCAAACACCAGATCGAAATACTCAAAATGTACAGACATTTAAACTCTTTGTAATGAAATTCAACTGTCTTCAGCCTTCTCTTGCTGAAGCAAGCACACACATTTTCTTCAGAAAATTTAACCTTTTCTAGTTTAGTTTAACTAGCCAAAAATACACCGATTACGCAGTAACTAATTCATACGAAACTAATTTGTTAACGCTATGTTAGCGTTACATCTTCTAGTTAGTGTTAATCCTTGTAGGATTGCCCGCGCACGCAAACGTAACGTTAGCCACGGATAACTAGTCAAGCTAACATTAGCTAGTTTAGCCAACTCCCCACACATGCAGTCTTTGCTATTTTACTGGAATTTATGGACGTTACAAAGAATACAACACAATCACCCCTCCACATTAACAACATTAACGTTACCTCTTGCCGACATTGTCTAGTTTGACGTTAGCTAGTTAGCGTTAATTAGCTTAATGTTGCTCGCACATTTAAGCTAGCCATCAACTCGGTCATGTTAGCCCTTTGGAATTCGGTATTTTAAGATTCAAAACCAGCTGGAGTGTATGGTGAACAACAATATAAAGTTATTCTAAAATGCTGCTTCTGTTGACATGCCAAATAATTGGTTTAATAGGTGATTAGGAGAAACTTACCCCAGTCTTTCGATGAGAAGAAAATGGCGCTGTGAAAATTCTTGTCGGTTTGAAACGAGAAGGAGGTGGGCGGGGCTTTCCAGAGTACTTCTTACACCATGTATTTTAACTACGAAAATTTTCACCAACACTGTGGGGCATCTTAGTCAAGCTGTTGTTGTAATAACTCTGAAAGAGTCCATGTACTTTGACACTGCATATTTTACACTGGGGAATTTACTGTGTAACACCTGCCTGTAGTAAACTCAGCCAATCAGAAGTCATGTAAAACTACACTGTAGTCATGGCCGGATTAACCATATGGGCAACTGGGCGAGTGCCCAGGGGCACCAAGACTCCTGGGGCACCAAGCAACCGATGTTATTTTTATTTTTATTTTTTTAATAATTAAAAAAATGAAATAAATTTAATTGCAATAATACAGTAGGCCTACATAAGTTTGGGACAACAGTGACCAAAAAATCACTCACGTTAACTTCTTGTCCCACAATGTGTCTCAGTGACTGCCCATGGTGCCTGCGGCTGCGGCGGGTGGGGGTAGGTGGGAGTCAGCTCAGCCAATCAGCAGCCATGTAACACTACACTATAGTAATCTCAGCCAATCAGCAGCCATGTAACAGTCAAATGTAGTCAGCTCAGCCAATCAGAAGACATGCAACACTAGACTGTAGTCAGCTCAGCCAGTCAGCAGCCATGTAACACTAGACTGTAGCCAGCTCAGCCAATCAGAAGTCATGTACCACTAGCCTGTAATCAGCTCAGCCAATCAGCAGCCATGTAACACTAGACTGTAGTAAGCTCAGCCAATCAGCAGCCATGTAACACTCAAATGTAGTCAGCCCAGCCTATCAGAAGTCATGTAACACCAGCCTGTAGTCAGCTCAGCCAATCAGCAGTCATGAAAAACTACACTGTAGTCAGCTCAGCCAATCAGCAGCCATATAACACTCAAATGTAGTCAGCTCAGCCAATGAGCAGCCATGTAACAGTAACCTGCAGTCAGCACAGCCAGTCAGAAGTCAGGTAACACTAACCTGTTGTCAGCTCAGCCAATCAGCAGCTGTGTAACACTAGCCTGTAGTCAGCTCTGCCAATCAGAAGTCATGTAACACTCAAATTTAGTGAGCTCAGCCAATCAGCAGTCATGTAACACCATACTGTAGTCAGCCCAGCCATTCAGCAGCCATGTAACACTCAAATATAGTCAGCTCAGCCAATCAGAAGTCATGTAACACTAGCCTGTAGTAAGCTCAGCTAATCAGCAATATTGTAACACTAGCCTGTCATCAGCACAGCCAATCAGAAGTAATGTAACACTCGCCTGTCCTCAGCTCAGCCAATCAGAAGTCATATAAGACTAGCCTGTAGTAAGTTCAATCAATCAGATCGCTCCTTTCCTCCTGCTGTGGTCCAATCAGATCCCTCCTTTCCTCTTGCTGTGGTCCAATCAGATCCCTCCTTTTATGCCACGGTCCAATCAGATCCCTCCTTTTATGCCACGGTCCAATCAGAGCTCTCCTTTCATCTTGCTGTCGTCCAATCAGATCGCTCCTTTCCTCCTGCTGTTGTCCAATCAGATCCCTCCTTTTATGCCACGGTCCAATCAGAGCTCTCCTTTCATCTTGCTGTGGTCCAATCAGATCGCTCCTTTCCTCCTGCTGTGGTCCAATCAGATCCCTCCTTTTATGCCACGGTCCAATCAGAGCTCTCCTTTCATCTTGCTGTCGTTCAATCAGATCGCTCCTTTTCTCCTGCTGTGGTCCAATCAGAGCTCTCCTTTCATCTTGCTGTGGTCCAATCAGATCGCTCCTTTCCTCCTGCTGTGGTCCAATCAGATCCCTCCTTTCCTCTTGCTGTGGTCCAATCAGATCCCTCCTTTTTTGCCACAGTCCAATCAGAGCTCTCCTTTCATCTTGCTGTGGTCCAATCAGATCACTCCTTTCCTCCTGCTGTGTTCCAATCAGATCCTTCCTTTCCTCTTGCTGTGGTCCAATCAGATCCCTCCTTTTATGCCACGGTCCAATCAGAGCTCTCCTTTCATCTTGCTGTGGTCCAATCAGATCGCTCCTTTCTTCCTGCTGTGGTCCAATCAGATCCCTCCTTTCCTCTTGCTGTGGTCCAATCAGATCCCTCCTTTTATGCCACGGTCCATTCAGAGCTCTCCTTTCATTTTGCTGTGGTCCAATCAGATCGCTCCTTTCCTCCTGCTGTGGTCCAATCAGATCCCTCCTTTCCTCTTGCTGTGGTCCAATCAGATCCCTCCTTTTATGCCACGGTCCAATCAGAGCTCTCCTTTCATCTTGCTGTGGTCCAATCAGATCGCTCCTTTCCTCCTGCTGTGTTCCAATCAGATCCCTCCTTTCCTCTTGCTGTGGTCCAATCAGATCCCTCCTTTTATGCCACGGTCCAATCAGAGCTCTCCTTTCATCTTGCTGTGGTCCAATCAGATCGCTCCTTTCCTCCTGCTGTGGTCCAATCAGATCCCTCCTTTTATGCCACGGTCCAATCAGAGCTCTCCTTTCATCTTGCTGTGGTCCAATCAGATCGCTCCTTTCCTCCTGCTGTGGTCCAATCAGATCCCTCCTTTTATGCCACGGTCCAATCAGAGCTCTCCTTTCATCTTGCTGTGGTCCAATCAGATCGCTCCTTTCCTCCTGCTGTGGTCCAATCAGATCCCTCCTTTCCTCTTGCTGTGGTCCAATCAGATCCCTCCTTTTATGCCACGGTCCAATCAGAGCTCTCCTTTCATTTTGCTGTGGTCCAATCAGATCGCTCCTTTCCTCCTGCTGTGGTCCAATCAGATCCCTCCTTTCCTCTTGCTGTGGTCCAATCAGATCCCTCCTTTTATGCCACGGTCCAATCAGAGCTCTCCTTTCATCTTGCTGTGGTCCAATCAGATCGCTCCTTTCCTCCTGCTGTGTTCCAATCAGATCCCTCCTTTCCTCTTGCTGTGGTCCAATCAGATCCCTCCTTTTATGCCACGGTCCAATCAGAGCTCTCCTTTCATCTTGCTGTGGTCCAATCGATCGCTCCTTTCCTCCTGCTGTGGTCCAATCAGATCCCTCCTTTTATGCCACGGTCCAATCAGAGCTCTCCTTTCATCTTGCTGTCGTCCAATCAGATCGCTCATTTTCTCTTGCTGTGGTCCAATCAGAGCTCTCCTTTCATCTTGCTGTGGTCCAATCAGATCGCTCCTTTCCTCCTGCTGTGGTCCAATCAGATCCCTCCTTTCCTCTTGCTGTGGTCCAATCAGATCCCTCCTTTTATGCCACGGTCCAATCAGAGCTCTCCTTTCAGCTTGCTGTCGTCCAATCAGATCGCTCCTTTCCTCCTGCTGTGGTCCAATCAGATCCCTCCTTTCCTCTTGCTGTGGTCCAATCAGATCCCTCCTTTTATGCCACGGTCCAATCAGAGCTCTCCTTTCATCTTGCTGTGGTCCAATCAGATCGCTCCTTTCCTCCTGCTGTGGTCCAATCAGATCCCTCCTTTCCTCTTGCTGTGGTCCAATCAGATCCCTCCTCTTATGCCAAGGTCCAATCAGAGCTCTCCTTTCATCTTGCTGTGGTCCAATCAGATCGCTCCTTTCCTCCTGCTGTGGTCCAATCAGATCCCTCCTTTTATGCCACGGTCCAATCAGAGCTCTCCTTTCATCTTGCTGTCGTCCAATCAGATCGCTCCTTTTCTCCTGCTGTGGTCCAATCAGAGCTCTCCTTTCATCTTGCTGTGGTCCAATCAGATCGCTCCTTTCCTCCTGCTGTGGTCCAATCAGATCCCTCCTTTTATGCCACGGTCCAATCAGAGCTCTCCTTTCATCTTGCTGTCGTTCAATCAGATCGCTCCTTTTCTCCTGCTGTGGTCCAATCAGAGCTCTCCTTTCATCTTGCTGTGGTCCAATCAGATCGCTCCTTTCCTCCTGCTGTGGTCCAATCAGATCCCTCCTTTCCTCTTGCTGTGGTCCAATCAGATCCCTCCTTTTTTGCCACAGTCCAATCAGAGCTCTCCTTTCATCTTGCTGTGGTCCAATCAGATCGCTCCTTTCCTCCTGCTGTGTTCCAATCAGATCCTTTCTTTCCTCTTGCTGTGGTCCAATCAGATCCCTCCTTTTATGCCACGGTCCAATCAGAGCTCTCCTTTCATCTTGCTGTGGTCCAATCAGATCGCACCTTTCTTCCTGCTGTGGTCCAATCAGATCCCTCCTTTCCTCTTGCTATGGTCCAATCAGATCCCTCCTTTTATGCCACGGTCCAATCAGAGCTCTCCTTTCATCTTGCTGTCGTCCAATCAGATCGCTCCTTTTCTCCTGCTGTGGTCCAATCAGAGCTCTCCTTTCATCTTGCTGTGGTCCAATCAGATCCCTCCTTTCCTCCTGCTGTGGTCCAATCAGATCCCTCCTTTTATGCCATGGTCCAATCAGAGCTCTCCTTTCATCTTGCTGTGGTCCAATCAGATCGCTCCTTTCCTCCTGCTGTGGTCCAATCAGATCCCTCCTTTTATGCCACGGTCCAATCAGAGCTCTCCTTTCATCTTGCTGTCGTCCAATCAGATCGCTCCTTTTCTCCTGCTGTGGTCCAATCAGAGCTCTCCTTTCATCTTGCTGTGGTCCAATCAGATCGCTCCTTTCCTCCTGCTGTGGTCCAATCAGATCCCTCCTTTCCTCTTGCTGTGGTCCAATCAGATCCCTCCTTTTATGCCACGGTCCAATCAGAGCTCTCCTTTCATTTTGCTGTGGTCCAATCAGATCGCTCCTTTCCTCCTGCTGTGGTCCAATCAGATCCCTCCTTTCCTCTTGCTGTGGTCCAATCAGATCCCTCCTTTTATGCCACGGTCCAATCAGAGCTCTCCTTTCATCTTGCTGTGGTCCAATCAGATCGCTCCTTTCCTCCTGCTGTGTTCCAATCAGATCCCTCCTTTCCCCTTGCTGTGGTCCAATCAGATCCCTCCTTTTATGCCACGGTCCAATCAGAGCTCTCCTTTCATCTTGCTGTGGTCCAATCAGATCGCTCCTTTCCTCCTGCTGTGGTCCAATCAGATCCCTCCTTTTATGCCACGGTCCAATCAGAGCTCTCCTTTCATCTTGCTGTCGTCCAATCAGATCGCTCCTTTTCTCCTGCTGTGGTCCAATCAGAGCTCTCCTTTCATCTTGCTGTGGTCCAATCAGATCGCTCCTTTCCTCCTGCTGTGGTCCAATCAGATCCCTCCTTATCTCTTGCTGTGGTCCAATCAGATCCCTCCTTTTATGCCACGGTCCAATCAGAGCTCTCCTTTCATCTTGCTGTGGTCCAATCAGATCGCTCCTTTCCTCCTGCTGTGGTCCAATCAGATCCCTCCTTTCCTCTTGCTGTGGTCCAATCAGATCCCTCCTTTTATGCCACGGTCCAATCAGAGCTCTCCTTTCATCTTGCTGTGGTCCAATCAGATCGCTCCTTTCCTCCAGCTGTGGTCCAATCAAATCCCTCCTTTCCTCTTGCTGTGGTCCAATCAGATCCCTCCTTTTATCCCACGGTCCAATCAGAGCTCTCCTTTCATTTTGCTGTCGTCCAATCAGATCGCTCCTTTCCTCCTGCTGTGGTCCAATCAGATCCCTCCTTTCCTCTTGCTGTGGTCCAATCAGATCCCTCCTTTTATGCCACGGTCCAATCAGAGCTCTCCTTTCATCTTGCTGTGGTCCAATCAGATCGCTCCTTTCCTCCTGCTGTGGTCCAATCAGATCCCTCCTTTCCTCTTGCTGTGGTCCAATCAGATCCCTCCTTTTATGCCACGGTCCAATCAGAGCTCTCCTTTCATCTTGCTGTGGTCCAATCAGATCGCTCCTTTCCTCCTGCTGTGGTCCAATCAGATCCCTCCTTTTATGCCACGGTCCAATCAGAGCTCTCCTTTCATCTTGCTGTCGTCCAATCAGATCGCTCCTTTTCTCCTGCTGTGGTCCAATCAGAGCTCTCCTTTCATCTTGCTGTCGTCCAATCAGATCCCTCCTTTTCTCCTGCTGTGGTCCAATCAGAGCTCTCCTTTCATCTTGCTGTGGTCCAATCAGAGCTCTCCTTTCATCTTGCTGTGGTCCAATCAGATCGCTCCTTTCCTCCTGCTGTGGTCCAATCAGATCCCTCCTTTCCTCTTGCTGTGGTCCAATCAGATCCCTCCTTTTATGCCACGGTCCAATCAGAGCTCTCCTTTCATCTTGCTGTGGTCCAATCAGATCGCTCCTTTCCTCAAGCTGTGGTCCAATCAGATCCCTCCTTTTATGCCACGGTCCAATCAGAGCTCTCCTTTCATCTTGCTGTCGTCCAATCAGATCGCTCCTTTCCTCCTGCTGTGGTCCAATCAGAGCTCTCCTTTCATCTTGCTGTGGTCCAATCAGATCGCTCCTTTCCTCCTGCCTTGGTCCAATCAGATCCCTCCTTTCATCTTGCTGTGGTCCAATCAGATCCCTCCTTTTATGCCACGGTCCAATCAGAGCTCTCCTTTCATCTTGCTGTGGTCCAATCAGATCGCTCCTTTCCTCCTGCTGTGTTCCAATCAGATCCCTCCTTTCCTCTTGCTGTGGTCCAATCAGATCCCTCCTTTTATGCCACGGTCCAATCAGAGCTCTCCTTTCATCTTGCTGTGGTCCAATCAGATCGCTCCTTTCCTCCTGCTGTGGTCCAATCAGATCCCTCCTTTTATGCCACGGTCCAATCAGATCCCTCCTTTTATGCCACGGTCCAATCAGAGCTCTCCTTTCATCTTGCTGTGGTCCAATCAGATCGCTCCTTTCCTCCTGCTGTGTTCCAATCAGATCCCTCCTTTCATCTTGCTGTCGTCCAATCAGATCGCTCCTTTTCTCCTGCTGTGGTCCAATCAGAGCTCTCCTTTCATCTTACTGTGGTCCAATCAGATCGCTCCTTTCCTCCTGCTGTGGTCCAATCAGATCCCTCCTTTCCTCTTGCTGTGGTCCAATCAGATCCCTCCTTTTATGCCACGGTCCAATCAGAGCTCTCCTTTCATCTTGCTGTGGTCCAATCAGATCGCTCCTTTCCTCCTGCTGTGGTCCAATCAGATCCCTCCTTTCCTCTTGCTGTGGTCCAATCAGATCCCTCCTTTTATGCCACGGTCCAATCAGAGCTCTCCTTTCATCTTGCTGTCGTCCAATCAGATCGCTCCTTTTCTCCTGCTGTGGTCCAATCAGAGCTCTCCTTTCATCTTGCTGTGGTCCAATCAGATTGCTCCTTTCCTCCTGCTGTGGTCCAATCAGATCCCTCCTTTCCTCTTGCTGTGGTCCAATCAGATCCCTCCTTTTATGCCACGGTCCAATCAGAGCTCTCCTTTCATCTTGCTGTGGTCCAATCAGATCGCTCCTTTCCTCCTGCCATTGTCCAATCAGATCCCTCCTTTTATGCCACGGTCCAATCAGAGCTCTCCTTTCATCTTGCTGTCGTCCAATCAGATCGCTCCTTTTCTCCTGCTGTGGTCCAATCAGAGCTCTCCTTTCATCTTGCTGTCGTCCAATCAGATCCCTCCTTTCCTCTTGCTGTGGTCCAATCAGAGCTCTCCTTTCATCTTGCTGTGGTCCAATCAGATCGCTCCTTTCCTCCTGCTGTGGTCCAATCAGATCGCTCCTTTCCTCTTGCTGTGGTCCAATCAGATCCCTCCTTTTATGCCACGGTCCAATCAGAGCTCTCCTTTCATCTTGCTGTGGTCCAATCAGATCGCTCCTTTCCTCCTGCTGTGTTCCAATCAGATCCCTCCTTTCCTCTTGCTGTGGTCCAATCAGATCCCTCCTTTTATGCCACGGTCCAATCAGAGCTCTCCTTTCATCTTGCTGTGGTCCAATCAGATCGCTCCTTTCCTCCTGCTGTGGTCCAATCAGATCCCTCCTTTCCTCTTGCTGTGGTCCAATCAGATCCCTCCTTTTATGCCACGGTCCAATCAGAGCTCTCCTTTCATCTTGCTGTGGTCCAATCAGATCGCTCCTTTCCTCCTGCTGTGGTCCAATCAGATCCCTCCTTTCCTCTTGCTGTGGTCCAATCAGATCGCTCCTTTCCTCCTGCTGTGGTCCAATCAGATCCCTCCTTTCCTCTTGCTGTGGTCCAATCAGATCCCTCCTTTTATGCCACGGTCCAATCAGAGCTCTCCTTTCATCTTGCTGTGGTCCAATCAGATCGCTCCTTTCCTCCTGCTGTGGTCCAATCAGATCCCTCCTTTCCTCTTGCTGTGGTCCAATCAGATCCCTCCTTTTATGCCACGGTCCAATCAGAGCTCTCCTTTCATCTTGCTGTGGTCCAATCAGATCGCTCCTTTCCTCCTGCTGTGGTCCAATCAGATCCCTCCTTTCCTTTTGCTGTGGTCCAATCAGATCCCTCCTTTTATGCCACGGTCCAATCAGAGCTCTCCTTTCATCTTGCTGTGGTCCAATAAGATCGCTCCTTTCCTCCTGCTGTGGTCCAATCAGATCCCTCCTTTTATGCCACGGTCCAATCTGAGCTCTCCTTTCATCTTGCTGTGGTCCAATCAGATCGCTCCTTTCCTCCTGCTGTGTTCCAATCAGATCCTTCCTTTCCTCTTGCTGTGGTCCAATCAGATCCCTCCTTTTATGCCACAGTCCAATCAGAGCTCTCCTTTCATCTTGCTGTGGTCCAATCAGATCGCTCCTTTCCTCCTGCTGTGGTCCAATCAGATCCCTCCTTTTATGCCACGGTCCAATCAGAGCTCTCCTTTCATCTTGCTGTCGTCCAATCAAATCGCTCCTTTTCTCCTGCTGTGGTCCTATCAGAGCTCTCCTTTCATCTTGCTGTGGTCCAATCAGATTGCTCCTTTCCTCCTGCTGTGGTCCAATCAGATCCCTCCTTTCCTCTTGCTGTGGTCCAATCAGATCCCTCCTTTTATGCCACGGTCCAATCAGAGCTCTCCTTTCATTTTGCTGTGGTCCAATCAGATCGCTCCTTTTCTCCTGCTGTGTTCCAATCAGATCCCTCCTTTCCTCTTGCTGTGGTCCAATTAGATCGCTCCTTTTCTCCTGCTGTGGTCCAATCAGAGCTCTCCTTTCATCTTGCTGTGGTCCAATCAGATCGCTCCTTTCCTCCTGCTGTGGTCCAATCAGATCCCTCCTTTCCTCTTGCTGTGGTCCAATCAGATCCCTCCTTTTATCCCACGGTCCAATCAGAGCTCTCCTTTCATCTTGCTGTCGTCCAATCAGATCGCTCCTTTCCTCCTGCTGTGGTCCAATCAGATCCCTCCTTTCCTCTTGCTGTGGTCCAATCAGATCCCTCCTTTTATGCCACGGTCCAATCAGAGCTCTCCTTTCATCTTGCTGTGGTCCAATCAGATCGCTCCTTTCCTCCTGCTGTGGTCCAATCAGATCCCTCCTTTTCTCTTGCTGTGGTCCAATCAGATCCCTCCTTTTATGCCACGGTCCAATCAGAGCTCTCCTTTCATCTTGCTGTGGTCCAATCAGATCGCTCCTTTCCTCCTGCTGTGGTCCAATCAGATCCCTCCTTTTATGCCACGGTCCAATCAGAGCTCTCCTTTCATCTTGCTGTCGTCCAATCAGATCGCTCCTTTTCTCCTGCTGTGGTCCAATCAGAGCTCTACTTTCATCTTGCTGTGGTCCAATCAGATCCCTCCTTTACTCCTGCTGTGGTCCAATCAGAGCTCTCCTTTCATCTTGCTGTGGTCCAATCAGATCGCTCCTATCCTCCTGCTGTGGTCCAATCAGATCCCTCCTTTCCTCTTGCTGTTGTCCAATCAGATCCCTCCTTTTATGCCACGGTCCAATCAGAGCTCTCCTTTCATCTTGCTGTGGTCCAATCAGATCGCTCCTTTCCTCTTGCTGTGGTCCAATCAGATCCCTCCTTTTATGCCACGGTCCAATCAGAGCTCTCCTTTCATCTTGCTGTCGTCCAATCAGATCGCTCCTTTTCTCCTGCTGTGGTCCAATCAGAGCTCTCCTTTCATCTTGCTGTGGTCCAATCAGATCGCTCCTTTCCTCCTGCTGTGTTCCAATCAGATCCCTCCTTTCCTCTTGCTGTGGTCCAATCAGATCCCTCCTTTTATGCCACGGTCCAATCAGAGCTCTCCTTTCATCTTGCTGTGGTCCAATCGATCGCTCCTTTCCTCCTGCTGTGGTCCAATCAGATCCCTCCTTTTATGCCACGGTCCAATCAGAGCTCTCCTTTCATCTTGCTGTCGTCCAATCAGATCGCTCATTTTCTCTTGCTGTGGTCCAATCAGAGCTCTCCTTTCATCTTGCTGTGGTCCAATCAGATCGCTCCTTTCCTCCTGCTGTGGTCCAATCAGATCGCTCCTTTCCTCCTGCTGTGGTCCAATCAGATCCCTCCTTTTATGCCACGGTCCAATCAGAGCTCTCCTTTCATCTTGCTGTGGTCCAATCAGATCGCTCCTTTCCTCCTGCTGTGGTCCAATCAGATCCCTCCTTTTATGCCACGGTCCAATCAGAGCTCTCCTTTCATCTTGCTGTCGTCCAATCAGATCGCTCCTTTTCTCCTGCTGTGGTCCAATCAGATCCCTCCTTTCATCTTGCTGTGGTCCAATCAGATCGCGCCTTTCCTCCTGCTGTGGTCCAATCAGATCCCTCCTTTCCTCTTGCTGTGGTCCAATCAGATCCCTCCTTTTATGCCACGGTCCAATCAGAGCTCTCCTTTCATCTTGCTGTGGTCCAATCAGATCGCTCCTTTCCTCCTGCTGTGTTCCAATCAGATCCCTCCTTTCCTCTTGCTGTGGTCCAATCAGATCCCTCCTTTTATGCCACGGTCCAATCAGAGCTCTCCTTTCATCTTGCTGTGGTCCAATCAGATCGCTCCTTTCCTCCTGCTGTGGTCCAATCAGATCCCTCCTTTCCTCTTGCTGTGGTCCAATCAGATCCCTCCTTTTATGCCACGGTCCAATCAGAGCTCTCCTTTCATCTTGCTGTGGTCCAATCAGATCGCTCCTTTCCTCCTGCTGTGGTCCAATCAGATCCCTCCTTTCATCTTGCTGTGGTCCAATCAGATCGCTCCTTTCCTCCTGCTGTGGTCCAATCAGATCCCTCCTTTCCTCTTGCTGTGGTCCAATCAGATCCCTCCTTTTATGCCACGGTCCCATCAGAGCTCTCCTTTCATCTTGCTGTGGTCCAATCAGATCGCTCCTTTCCTCCTGCTGTGGTCCAATCAGATCCCTCCTTTCCTCTTGCTGTGGTCCAATCAGATCCCTCCTTTTATGCCACGGTCCAATCAGAGCTCTCCTTTCATCTTGCTGTGGTTCAATAAGATCGCTCCTTTCCTCCTGCTGTGGTCCAATCAGATCCCTCCTTTTATGCCACGGTCCAATCAGAGCTCTCCTTTCATCTTGCTGTGGTCCAATCAGATCGCTCCTTTCCTCCTGCTGTGTTCCAATCAGATCCTTCCTTTCCTCTTGCTGTGGTCCAATCAGATCCCTCCTTTTATGCCACAGTCCAATCAGAGCTCTCCTTTCATCTTGCTGTGGTCCAATCAGATCGCTCCTTTCCTCCTGCTGTGGTCCAATCAGATCCCTCCTTTTATGCCACGGTCCAATCAGAGCTCTCCTTTCATCTTGCTGTCGTCCAATCAAATCGCTCCTTTTCTCCTGCTCTGGTCCAATCAGAGCTCTCCTTTCATCTTGCTGTGGTCCAATCAGATTGCTCCTTTCCTCCTGCTGTGGTCCAATCAGATCCCTCCTTTCCTCTTGCTGTGGTCCAATCAGATCCCTCCTTTTATGCCACGGTCCAATCAGAGCTCTCCTTTCATCTTGCTGTGGTCCAATCAGATCGCTCCTTTCCTCCTGCTGTGTTCCAATCAGATCCCTCCTTTCCTCTTGCTGTGGTCCAATCAGATCACTCCTTTTATGCCACGGTCCAATCAGAGCTCTCCTTTCATCTTGCTGTCGTCCAATCAGATCGCTCCTTTTCTCCTGCTGTGGTCCAATCAGATCCCTCCTTTCATCTTGCTGTGGTCCAATCAGATCGCGCCTTTCCTCCTGCTGTGGTCCAATCAGATCCCTCCTTTCCTCTTGCTGTGGTCCAATCAGATCCCTCCTTTTATGCCACGGTCCAATCAGAGCTCTCCTTTCATCTTGCTGTGGTCCAATAAGATCGCTCCTTTCCTCCTGCTGTGGTCCAATCAGATCCCTCCTTTTATGCCACGGTCCAATCAGAGCTCTCCTTTCATCTTGCTGTGGTCCAATCAGATCGCTCCTTTCCTCCTGCTGTGTTCCAATCAGATCCTTCCTTTCCTCTTGCTGTGGTCCAATCAGATCCCTCCTTTTATGCCACAGTCCAATCAGAGCTCTCCTTTCATCTTGCTGTGGTCCAATCAGATCGCTCCTTTCCTCCTGCTGTGGTCCAATCAGATCCCTCCTTTTATGCCACGGTCCAATCAGAGCTCTCCTTTCATCTTGCTGTGGTCCAATCAGATCGCTCCTTTCCTCCTGCTGTGGTCCAATCAGATCCCTCCTTTTATGCCACGGTCCAATCAGAGCTCTCCTTTAATCTTGCTGTCGTTCAATCAGATCGCTACTTTTCTCCTGCTGTGGTCCAATCAGAGCTCTCCTTTCATCTTGCTGTGGTCTAATCAGATCGCTCCTTTCCTCCTGCTGTTGTCCAATCAGATCCCTCCTTTCCTCTTGCTGTGGTCCAATCAGATCGCTCCTTTTATGCCAGGGTCCAATCAGAGCTCTCCTTTCATCTTGCTGTGGTCCAATCAGATCGCTCCTTTCCTCCTGCTGTGTTCCAATCAGATCCCTCCTTTCCTCTTGCTGTGGTCCAATCAGATCCCTCCTTTTATGCCACGGTCCAATCAGAGCTCTCCTTTCATCTTGCTGTGGTCCAATCAGATCGCTCCTTTCCTCCTGCTGTGGTCCAATCAGATCCCTCCTTTTATGCCATGGTCCAATCAGAGCTCTCCTTTCATCTTGCTGTGGTCCAATCAGATCGCTCCTTTCCTCCTGCTGTGTTCCAATCAGATCCTTCCTTTCCTCTTGCTGTGGTCCAATCAGATCCCTCCTTTTATGCCACAGTCCAATCAGAGCTCTCCTTTCATCTTGCTGTGGTCCAATCAGATCGCTCCTTTCCTCCTGCTGTGGTCCAATCAGATCCCTCCTTTTATGCCACGGTCCAATCAGAGCTCTCCTTTCATCTTGCTGTGGTCCAATCAGATCGCTCCTTTCCTCCTGCTGTGGTCCAATCAGATCCCTCCTTTTATGCCACGGTCCAATCAGAGCTCTCCTTTAATCTTGCTGTCGTTCAATCAGATCGCTACTTTTCTCCTGCTGTGGTCCAATCAGAGCTCTCCTTTCATCTTGCTGTGGTCCAATCAGATTGCTCCTTTCCTCCTGCTGTTGTCCAATCAGATCCCTCCTTTCCTCTTGCTGTGGTCCAATCAGATCGCTCCTTTTATGCCACGGTCCAATCAGAGCTCTCCTTTCATCTTGCTGTGGTCCAATCAGATCGCTCCTTTCCTCCTGCTGTGTTCCAATCAGATCCCTCCTTTCCTCTTGCTGTGGTCCAATCAGATCCCTCCTTTTATGCCACGGTCCAATCAGAGCTCTCCTTTCATCTTGCTGTGGTCCAATCAGATCGCTCCTTTCCTCCTGCTGTGGTCCAATCAGATCCCTCCTTTTATGCCACGGTCCAATCAGATCCCTCCTTTTATGCCACGGTCCAATCAGAGCTCTCCTTTCATCTTGCTGTGGTCCAATCAGATCGCTCCTTTCCTCTTGCTGTGGTCCAATCAGATCCCTCCTTTTATGCCACGGTCCAATCAGAGCTCTCCTTTCATCTTGCTGTCGTCCAATCAGATCGCTCCTTTTCTCCTGCTGTGGTCCAATCAGAGCTCTCCTTTCATCTTGCTGTGGTCCAATCAGATCGCTCCTTTCCTCCTGCTGTGTTCCAATCAGATCCCTCCTTTCCTCTTGCTGTGGTCCAATCAGATCCCTCCTTTTATGCCACGGTCCAATCAGAGCTCTCCTTTCATCTTGCTGTGGTCCAATCAGATCGCTCCTTTCCTCCTGCTGTGGTCCAATCAGATCCCTCCTTTTATGCCACGGTCCAATCAGAGCTCTCCTTTAATCTTGCTGTCGTTCAATCAGATCGCTACTTTTCTCCTGCTGTGGTCCAATCAGAGCTCTCCTTTCATCTTGCTGTGGTCCAATCAGATCGCTCCTTTCCTCCTGCTGTTGTCCAATCAGATCCCTCCTTTCCTCTTGCTGTGGTCCAATCAGATCGCTCCTTTTATGCCACGGTCCAATCAGAGCTCTCCTTTCATCTTGCTGTGGTCCAATCAGATCGCTCCTTTCCTCCTGCTGTGTTCCAATCAGATCCCTCCTTTCCTCTTGCTGTGGTCCAATCAGATCCCTCCTTTTATGCCACGGTCCAATCAGAGCTCTCCTTTCATCTTGCTGTGGTCCAATCAGATCGCTTCTTTCCTCCTGCTGTGGTCCAATCAGATCCCTCCTTTTATGCCACGGTCCAATCAGAGCTCTCCTTTCATCTTGCTGTGGTCCAATCAGATCGCTCCTTTCCTCCTGCTGTGTTCCAATCAGATCCTTCCTTTCCTCTTGCTGTGGTCCAATCAGATCCCTCCTTTTATGCCACAGTCCAATCAGAGCTCTCCTTTCATCTTGCTGTGGTCCAATCAGATCGCTCCTTTCCTCCTGCTGTGGTCCAATCAGATCCCTCCTTTTATGCCACGGTCCAATCAGAGCTCTCCTTTCATCTTGCTGTGGTCCAATCAGATCGCTCCTTTCCTCCTGCTGTGGTCCAATCAGATCCCTCCTTTTATGCCACGGTCCAATCAGAGCTCTCCTTTAATCTTGCTGTCGTTCAATCAGATCGCTACTTTTCTCCTGCTGTGGTCCAATCAGAGCTCTCCTTTCATCTTGCTGTGGTCCAATCAGATCGCTCCTTTCCTCCTGCTGTTGTCCAATCAGATCCCTCCTTTCCTCTTGCTGTGGTCCAATCAGATCGCTCCTTTTATGCCACGGTCCAATCAGAGCTCTCCTTTCATCTTGCTGTGGTCCAATCAGATCGCTCCTTTCCTCCTGCTGTGTTCCAATCAGATCCCTCCTTTCCTCTTGCTGTGGTCCAATCAGATCCCTCCTTTTATGCCACGGTCCAATCAGAGCTCTCCTTTCATCTTGCTGTGGTCCAATCAGATCGCTCCTTTCCTCCTGCTGTGGTCCAATCAGATCCCTCCTTTTATGCCACGGTCCAATCAGATCCCTCCTTTTATGCCACGGTCCAATCAGAGCTCTCCTTTCATCTTGCTGTGGTCCAATCAGATAGCTCCTTTCCTCTTGCTGTGGTCCAATCAGATCCCTCCTTTTATGCCACGGTCCAATCAGAGCTCTCCTTTCATCTTGCTGTCGTCCAATCAGATCGCTCCTTTTCTCCTGCTGTGGTCCAATCAGAGCTCTCCTTTCCTCCTGCTGTGTTCCAATCAGATCCCTCCTTTCCTCTTGCTGTGGTCCAATCAGATCCCTCCTTTTATGCCACGGTCCAATCAGAGCTCTCCTTTCATCTTGCTGTGGTCCAATCGATCGCTCCTTTCCTCCTGCTGTGGTCCAATCAGATCCCTCCTTTTATGCCACGGTCCAATCAGAGCTCTCCTTTCATCTTGCTGTCGTCCAATCAGATCGCTCATTTTCTCTTGCTGTGGTCCAATCAGAGCTCTCCTTTCATCTTGCTGTGGTCCAATCAGATCGCTCCTTTCCTCCTGCTGTGGTCCAATCAGATCCCTCCTTTCCTCTTGCTGTGGTCCAATCAGATCCCTCCTTTTATGCCACGGTCCAATCAGAGCTCTCCTTTCATCTTGCTGTGGTCCAATCAGATCCCTCCTTTCCTCCTGCTGTGTTCCAATCAGATCCCTCCTTTCCTCTTGCTGTGGTCCAATCAGATCCCTCCTTTTATGCCACGGTCCAATCAGAGCTCTCCTTTCATCTTGCTGTGGTCCAATCAGATCGCTCCTTTCCTCCTGCTGTGGTCCAATCAGATCCCTCCTTTCCTCTTGCTGTGGTCCAATCAGATCCCTCCTTTTATGCCACGGTCCAATCAGAGCTCTCCTTTCATCTTGCTGTGGTCCAATCAGATCGCTCCTTTCCTCCTGCTGTGGTCCAATCAGATCCCTCCTTTCCTCTTGCTGTGGTCCAATCAGATCCCTCCTTTTATGCCACGGTCCAATCAGAGCTCTCCTTTCATCTTGCTGTGGTCCAATCAGATCGCTCCTTTCCTCCTGCTGTGGTCCAATCAGATCCCTCCTTTTATGCCACGGTCCAATCAGAGCTCTCCTTTCATCTTGCTGTGGTCCAATCAGATCGCTCCTTTTCTCCTGCTGTGGTCCAATCAGATCCCTCCTTTCATCTTGCTGTGGTCCAATCAGATCGCGCCTTTCCTCCTGCTGTGGTCCAATCAGATCCCTCCTTTCCTCTTGCTGTGGTCCAATCAGATCCCTCCTTTTATGCCACGGTCCAATCAGAGCTCTCCTTTCATCTTGCTGTGGTCCAATCAGATCGCTCCTTTCCTCCTGCTGTGTTCCAATCAGATCCCTCCTTTCCTCTTGCTGTGGTCCAATCAGATCCCTCCTTTTATGCCACAGTCCAATCAGAGCTCTCCTTTCATCTTGCTGTGGTCCAATCAGATCGCTCCTTTCCTCCTGCTGTGGTCCAATCAGATCCCTCCTTTCCTCTTGCTGTGGTCCAATCAGATCCCTCCTTTTATGCCACGGTCCAATCAGAGCTCTCCTTTCATCTTGCTGTGGTCCAATCAGATCGCTCCTTTCCTCCTGCTGTGGTCCAATCAGATCCCTCCTTTCATCTTGCTGTGGTCCAATCAGATCGCTCCTTTCCTCCTGCTGTGGTCCAATCAGATCCCTCCTTTCCTCTTGCTGTGGTCCAATCAGATCCCTCCTTTTATGCCACGGTCCAATCAGAGCTCTCCTTTCATCTTGCTGTGGTCCAATCAGATCGCTCCTTTCCTCCTGCTGTGGTCCAATCAGATCCCTCCTTTCCTCTTGCTGTGGTCCAATCAGATCCCTCCTTTTATGCCACGGTCCAATCAGAGCTCTCCTTTCATCTTGCTGTGGTCCAATCAGATCGCTCCTTTCCTCCTGCTGTGGTCCAATCAGATCCCTCCTTTCCTCTTGCTGTGGTCCAATCAGATCCCTCCTTTTATGCCACGGTCCAATCAGAGCTCTCCTTTCATCTTGCTGTGGTCCAATAAGATCGCTCCTTTCCTCCTGCTGTGGTCCAATCAGATCCCTCCTTTTATGCCACGGTCCAATCAGAGCTCTCCTTTCATCTTGCTGTGGTCCAATCAGATCGCTCCTTTCCTCCTGCTGTGTTCCAATCAGATCCTTCCTTTCCTCTTGCTGTGGTCCAATCAGATCCCTCCTTTTATGCCACAGTCCAATCAGAGCTCTCCTTTCATCTTGCTGTGGTCCAATCAGATCGCTCCTTTCCTCCTGCTGTGGTCCAATCAGATCCCTCCTTTTATGCCACGGTCCAATCAGAGCTCTCCTTTCATCTTGCTGTCGTCCAATCAAATCGCTCCTTTTCTCCTGCTCTGGTCCAATCAGAGCTCTCCTTTCATCTTGCTGTGGTCCAATCAGATTGCTCCTTTCCTCCTGCTGTGGTCCAATCAGATCCCTCCTTTCCTCTTGCTGTGGTCCAATCAGATCCCTCCTTTTATGCCACGGTCCAATCAGAGCTCTCCTTTCATCTTGCTGTGGTCCAATCAGATCGCTCCTTTCCTCCTGCTGTGTTCCAATCAGATCCCTCCTTTCCTCTTGCTGTGGTCCAATCAGATCGCTCCTTTTCTCCTGCTGTGGTCCAATCAGAGCTCTCCTTTCATCTTGCTGTGGTCCAATCACATCGCTCCTTTCCTACTGCTGTGGTCCAATTAGATCTCTCCTTTCCTCTTGCTGTGGTCCAATCAGATCCCTCCTTTTATCCCACGGTCCAATCAGAGCTCTCCTTTCATCTTGCTGTCGTCCAATCAGATCGCTCCTTTCCTCCTGCTGTGGTCCAATCAGATCCCTCCTTTCCTCTTGCTGTGGTCCAATCAGATCCCTCCTTTTATGCCACGGTCCAATCAGAGCTCTCCTTTCATCTTGCTGTGGTCCAATCAGATCGCTCCTTTCCTCCTGCTGTGGTCCAATCAGATCCCTCCTTTCCTCTTGCTGTGGTCCAATCAGATCCCTCCTTTTATGCCACGGTCCAATCAGAGCGCTCCTTTCATCTTGCTGTGGTCCAATCAGATCGCTCCTTTCCTCCTGCTGTGGTCCAATCAGATCCCTCCTTTTATGCCACGGTCCAATCAGAGCTCTCCTTTCATCTTGCTGTCGTCCAATCAGATCGCTCCTTTTCTCCTGCTGTGGTCCAATCAGAGCTCTCCTTTCATCTTGCTGTGGTCCAATCAGATCACGCCTTTCCTCCTGCTGTGGTCCAATCAGATCCCTCCTTTCCTCTTGCTGTGGTCCAATCAGATCCCTCCTTTTATGCCACGGTCCAATCAGAGCTCTCCTTTCATCTTGCTGTGGTCCAATCAGATCGCTCCTTTCCTCCTGCTGTGTTCCAATCAGATCCCTCCTTTCCTCTTGCTGTGGTCCAATCAGATCCCTCCTTTTATGCCACGGTCCAATCAGAGCTCTCCTTTCATCTTGCTGTGGTCCAATCAGATCGCTCCTTTCCTCCTGCTGTGTTCCAATCAGATCCCTCCTTTCCTCTTGCTGTGGTCCAATCAGATCCCTCCTTTTATGCCACGGTCCAATCAGAGCTCTCCTTTCATCTTGCTGTGGTCCAATAAGATCGCTCCTTTCCTCCTGCTGTGGTCCAATCAGATCCCTCCTTTTATGCCACGGTCCAATCAGAGCTCTCCTTTCATCTTGCTGTGGTCCAATCAGATCGCTCCTTTCCTCCTGCTGTGTTCCAATCAGATCCTTCCTTTCCTCTTGCTGTGGTCCAATCAGATCCCTCCTTTTATGCCACAGTCCAATCAGAGCTCTCCTTTCATCTTGCTGTGGTCCAATCAGATCGCTCCTTTCCTCCTGCTGTGGTCCAATCAGATCCCTCCTTTTATGCCACGGTCCAATCAGAGCTCTCCTTTCATCTTGCTGTCGTCCAATCAAATCGCTCCTTTTCTCCTGCTGTGGTCCTATCAGAGCTCTCCTTTCATCTTGCTGTGGTCCAATCAGATTGCTCCTTTCCTCCTGCTGTGGTCCAATCAGATCCCTCCTTTCCTCTTGCTGTGGTCCAATCAGATCCCTCCTTTTATGCCACGGTCCAATCAGAGCTCTCCTTTCATCTTGCTGTGGTCCAATCAGATCGCTCCTTTTCTCCTGCTGTGGTCCAATCAGAGCTCTCCTTTCATCTTGCTGTGGTCCAATCAGATCGCTCCTTTCCTCCTGCTGTGGTCCAATCAGATCCCTCCTTTCCTCTTGCTGTGGTCCAATCAGATCCCTCCTTTTATCCCACCGTCCAATCAGAGCTCTCCTTTCATCTTGCTGTCGTCCAATCAGATCGCTCCTTTCCTCCTGCTGTGGTCCAATCAGATCCCTCCTTTCCTCTTGCTGTGGTCCAATCAGATCCCTCCTTTTATGCCACGGTCCAATCAGAGCTCTCCTTTCATCTTGCTGTGGTCCAATCAGATCGCTCCTTTCCTCCTGCTGTGGTCCAATCAGATCCCTCCTATCCTCTTGCTGTGGTCCAATCAGATCCCTCCTTTTATGCCACGGTCCAATCAGAGCTCTCCTTTCATCTTGCTGTGGTCCAATCAGATCGCTCCTTTCCTCCTGCTGTGGTCCAATCAGATCCCTCCTTTTATGCCACGGTCCAATCAGAGCTCTCCTTTCATCTTGCTGTCGTCCAATCAGATCGCTCCTTTTCTCCTGCTGTGGTCCAATCAGAGCTCTCCTTTCATCTTGCTGTGGTCCAATCAGATCGCGCCTTTCCTCCTGCTGTGGTCCAATCAGATCCCTCCTTTCCTCTTGCTGTGGTCCAATCAGATCCCTCCTTTTATGCCACGGTCCAATCAGAGCTCTCCTTTCATCTTGCTGTGGTCCAATCAGATCGCTCCTTTCCTCCTGCTGTGTTCCAATCAGATCCCTCCTTTCCTCTTGCTGTGGTCCAATCAGATCCCTCCTTTTATGCCACGGTCCAATCAGAGCTCTCCTTTCATCTTGCTGTGGTCCAATCAGATCGCTCCTTTCCTCCTGCTGTTGTCCAATCAGATCCCTCCTTTTATGCCACGGTCCAATCAGAGCTCTCCTTTCATCTTGCTGTCGTCCAATCAGATCGCTCCTTTTCTCCTGCTGTGGTCCAATCATAGCTCTCCTTTCATCTTGCTGTGGTCCAATCAGATCGCTCCTTTCCTCCTGCTGTGTTCCAATCAGATCCTTCCTTTCCTCTTGCTGTGGTCCAATCAGATCCCTCCTTTTATGACACAGTCCAATCAGAGCTCTCCTTTCATCTTGCTGTGGTCCAATCAGATCGCTCCTTTCCTCCTGCTGTGGTCCAATCAGATCCCTCCTTTTATGCCACGGTCCAATCAGAGCTCTCCTTTCATCTTGCTGTGGTCCAATCAGATCGCTCCTTTCCTCCTGCTGTGGTCCAATCAGATCACTCCTTTTATGCCACGGTCCAATCAGAGCTCTCCTTTAATCTTGCTGTCGTTCAATCAGATCGCTACTTTTCTCCTGCTGTGGTCCAATCAGAGCTCTCCTTTCATCTTGCTGTGGTCCAATCAGATCGCTCCTTTCCTCCTGCTGTTGTCCAATCAGATCCCTCCTTTCCTCTTGCTGTGGTCCAATCAGATCGCTCCTTTTATGCCACGGTCCAATCAGAGCTCTCCTTTCATCTTGCTGTGGTCCAATCAGATCGCTCCTTTCCTCCTGCTGTGTTCCAATCAGATCCCTCCTTTCCTCTTGCTGTGGTCCAATCAGATCCCTCCTTTTATGCCACGGTCCAATCAGAGCTCTCCTTTCATCTTGCTGTGGTCCAATCAGATCGCTCCTTTCCTCCTGCTGTGGTCCAATCAGATCCCTCCTTTCCTCTTGCTGTGGTCCAATCAGATCCCTCCTTTTATGCCACGGTCCAATCAGAGCTCTCCTTTCATCTTGCTGTGGTCCAATCAGATCGCTCCTTTCCTCCTGCTGTGGTCCAATCAGATCCCTCCTTTCCTCTTGCTGTGGTCCAATCAGATCGCTCCTTTCCTCCTGCTGTGGTCCAATCAGATCCCTCCTTTCCTCTTGCTGTGGTCCAATCAGATCCCTCCTTTTATGCCACGGTCCAATCAGAGCTCTCCTTTCATCTTGCTGTGGTCCAATCAGATCGCTCCTTTCCTCCTGCTGTGGTCCAATCAGATCCCTCCTTTCCTCTTGCTGTGGTCCAATCAGATCCCTCCTTTTATGCCACGGTCCAATCAGAGCTCTCCTTTCATCTTGCTGTGGTCCAATCAGATCGCTCCTTTCCTCCTGCTGTGGTCCAATCAAATCCCTCCTTTCCTTTTGCTGTGGTCCAATCAGATCCCTCCTTTTATGCCACGGTCCAATCAGAGCTCTCCTTTCATCTTGCTGTGGTCCAATAAGATCGCTCCTTTCCTCCTGCTGTTGTCCAATCAGATCCCTCCTTTTATGCCACGGTCCAATCTGAGCTCTCCTTTCATCTTGCTGTGGTCCAATCAGATCGCTCCTTTCCTCCTGCTGTGTTCCAATCAGATCCTTCCTTTCCTCTTGCTGTGGTCCAAACAGATCCCTCCTTTTATGCCACAGTCCAATCAGAGCTCTCCTTTCATCTTGCTGTGGTCCAATCAGATCGCTCCTTTCCTCCTGCTGTGGTCCAATCAGATCCCTCCTTTTATGCCACGGTCCAATCAGAGCTCTCCTTTCATCTTGCTGTCGTCCAATCAAATCGCTCCTTTTCTCCTGCTGTGGTCCTATCAGAGCTCTCCTTTCATCTTGCTGTGGTCCAATCAGATTGCTCCTTTCCTCCTGCTGTGGTCCAATCAGATCCCTCCTTTCCTCTTGCTGTGGTCCAATCAGATCCCTCCTTTTATGCCACGGTCCAATCAGAGCTCTCCTTTCATCTTGCTGTGGTCCAATCAGATCGCTCCTTTTCTCCTGCTGTGTTCCAATCAGATCCCTCCTTTCCTCTTGCTGTGGTCCAATTAGATCGCTCCTTTTCTCCTGCTGTGGTCCAATCAGAGCTCTCCTTTCATCTTGCTGTGGTCCAATCAGATCGCTCCTTTCCTCCTGCTGTGGTCCAATCAGATCCCTCCTTTTATGCCACGGTCCAATCAGATCCCTCCTTTTATGCCACGGTCCAATCAGAGCTCTCCTTTCATCTTGCTGTGGTCCAATCAGATCGCTCCTTTCCTCTTGCTGTGGTCCAATCAGATCCCTCCTTTTATGCCACGGTCCAATCAGAGCTCTCCTTTCATCTTGCTGTCGTCCAATCAGATCGCTCCTTTTCTCCTGCTGTGGTCCAATCAGAGCTCTCCTTTCATCTTGCTGTGGTCCAATCAGATCGCTCCTTTCCTCCTGCTGTGTTCCAATCAGATCCCTCCTTTCCTCTTGCTGTGGTCCAATCAGATCCCTCCTTTTATGCCACGGTCCAATCAGAGCTCTCCTTTCATCTTGCTGTGGTCCAATCGATCGCTCCTTTCCTCCTGCTGTGGTCCAATCAGATCCCTCCTTTTATGCCACTGTCCAATCAGAGCTCTCCTTTCATCTTGCTGTCGTCCAATCAGATCGCTCATTTTCTCTTGCTGTGGTCCAATCAGAGCTCTCCTTTCATCTTGCTGTGGTCCAATCAGATCGCTCCTTTCCTCCTGCTGTGGTCCAATCAGATCCCTCCTTTCCTCTTGCTGTGGTCCAATCAGATCCCTCCTTTTATGCCACGGTCCAATCAGAGCTCTCCTTTCATCTTGCTGTGGTCCAATCAGATCCCTCCTTTCCTCCTGCTGTGTTCCAATCAGATCCCTCCTTTCCTCTTGCTGTGGTCCAATCAGATCCCTACTTTTATGCCACGGTCCAATCAGAGCTCTCCTTTCATCTTGCTGTGGTCCAATCAGATCGCTCCTTTCCTCCTGCTGTGGTCCAATCAGATCCCTCCTTTCCTCTTGCTGTGGTCCAATCAGATCCCTCCTTTTATGCCACGGTCCAATCAGAGCTCTCCTTTCATCTTGCTGTGGTCCAATCAGATCGCTCCTTTCCTCCTGCTGTGGTCCAATCAGATCCCTCCTTTCCTCTTGCTGTGGTCCAATCAGATCCCTCCTTTTATGCCACGGTCCAATCAGAGCTCTCATTTCATCTTGCTGTGGTCCAATCAGATCGCTCCTTTCCTCCTGCTGTGGTCCAATCAGATCCCTCCTTTTATGCCACGGTCCAATCAGAGCTCTCCTTTCATCTTGCTGTCGTCCAATCAGATCGCTCCTTTTCTCCTGCTGTGGTCCAATCAGATCCCTCCTTTCATCTTGCTGTGGTCCAATCAGATCGCGCCTTTCCTCCTGCTGTGGTCCAATCAGATCCCTTCTTTCCTCTTGCTGTGGTCCAATCAGATCCCTCCTTTTATGCCACGGTCCAATCAGAGCTCTCCTTTCATCTTGCTGTGGTCCAATCAGATCGCTCCTTTCCTCCTGCTGTGTTCCAATCAGAGCTCTCCTTTCATCTTGCTGTCGTCCAATCAGATCGCTCCTTTTCTCCTGCTGTGGTCCAATCAGAGCTCTCCTTTCATCTTGCTGTGGTCCAATCAGATCGCTCCTTTCCTCCTGCTGTGGTCCAATCAGATCCCTCCTTTCCTCTTGCTGTGGTCCAATCAGATCCCTCCTTTTATGCCACGGTCCAATCAGAGCTCTCCTTTCATCTTGCTGTGGTCCAATCAGATCGCTCCTTTCCTCCTGCTGTGGTCCAATCAGATCCCTCCTTTCCTCTTGCTGTGGTCCAATCAGATCGCTCCTTTCCTCCTGCTGTGGTCCAATCAGATCCCTCCTTTCCTCTTGCTGTGGTCCAATCAGATCCCTCCTTTTATGCCACGGTCCAATCAGAGCTCTCCTTTCATCTTGCTGTGGTCCAATCAGATCGCTCCTTTCCTCCTGCTGTGGTCCAATCAGATCCCTCCTTTCCTCTTGCTGTGGTCCAATCAGATCCCTCCTTTTATGCCACGGTCCAATCAGAGCTCTCCTTTCATCTTGCTGTGGTCCAATCAGATCGCTCCTTTCCTCCTGCTGTGTTCCAATCAGATCCCTCCTTTCCTCTTGCTGTGGTCCAATCAGATCCCTCCTTTTATGCCACGGTCCAATCAGAGCTCTCCTTTCATCTTGCTGTGGTCCAATAAGATCGCTCCTTTCCTCCTGCTGTGGTCCAATCAGATCCCTCCTTTTATGCCACGGTCCAATCAGAGCTCTCATTTCATCTTGCTGTGGTCCAATCAGATCGCTCTTTTCCTCCTGCTGTGTTCCAATCAGATCCTTCCTTTCCTCTTGCTGTGGTCCAATCAGATCCCTCCTTTTATGCCACAGTCCAATCAGAGCTCTCCTTTCATCTTGCTGTGGTCCAATCAGATCGCTCCTTTCCTCCTGCTGTGGTCCAATCAGATCGCTCCTTTTATGCCACGGTCCAATCAGAGCTCTCCTTTCATCTTGCTGTCGTCCAATCAAATCTCTCCTTTTCTCCTGCTGTGGTCCTATCAGAGCTCTCCTTTCATCTTGCTGTGGTCCAATCAGATTGCTCCTTTCCTCCTGCTGTGGTCCAATCAGATCCCTCCTTTCCTCTTGCTGTGGTCCAATCAGATCCCTCCTTTTATGCCACGGTCCAATCAGAGCTCTCCTTTCATCTTGCTGTGGTCCAATCAGATCGCTCCTTTTCTCCTGCTGTGGTCCAATCAGAGCTCTCCTTTCATCTTGCTGTGGTCCAATCAGAGCTCTCCTTTCCTCCTGCTGTGGTCCAATCAGATCCCTCCTTTCCTCTTGCTGTGGTCCAATCAGATCCCTCCTTTTATCCCACGGTCCAATCAGAGCTCTCCTTTCATCTTGCTGTGGTCCAATCAGATCGCTCCTTTCCTCCTGCTGTGGTCCAATCAGATCCCTCCTTTCCTCTTGCTGTGGTCCAATCAGATCCCTCCCTTTATGCCACGGTCCAATCAGAGCTCTCCTTTCATCTTGCTGTGGTCCAATCAGATTGCTCCTTTCCTCCTGCTGTGGTCCAATCATATCCCTCCTTTCCTCTTGCTGTGGTCCAATCAGATCCCTCCTTTTATGCCACGGTCCAATCAGAGCTCTCCTTTCATCTTGCTGTGGTCCAATCAGATCGCTCCTTTCCTCCTGCTGTGGTCCAATCAGATCCCTCCTTTTATGCCACGGTCCAATCAGAGCTCTCCTTTCATCTTGCTGTCGTCCAATCAGATCGCTCCTTTTCTCCTGCTGTGGTCCAATCAGAGCTCTCCTTTCATCTTGCTGTGGTCCAATCAGATCGCTCCTTTCCTCCTGCTGTGGTCCAATCAGATCCCTCCTTTCCTCTTGCTGTGGTCCAATCAGATCCCTCCTTTTATGCCACGGTCCAATCAGAGCTCTCCTTTCATCTTGCTGTGGTCCAATCAGATCGTTCCTTTCCTACTGCTGTGGTCCAATCAGATCCCTCCTTTCCTCTTGCTGTGGTCCAATCAGATCCCTCCTTTTATGCCACGGTCCAATCAGAGCTCTCCTTTCATCTTGCTGTGGTCCAATCAGATCCCTCCTTTCCTCCTGCTGTGTTCCAATCAGATCCCTCCTTTCCTCTTGCTGTGGTCCAATCAGATCCCTCCTTTTATGCCACGGTCCAATCAGAGCTCTCCTTTCATCTTGCTGTGGTCCAATCAGATCGCTCCTTTCCTCCTGCTGTGGTCCAATCAGATCCCCCCTTTTATGCCACGGTCCAATCAGAGCTCTCCTTTCATCTTGCTGTCGTCCAATTAGATCGCTCCTTTTCTCCTGCTGTGGTCCAATCAGAGCTCTCCTTTCATCTTGCTGTGGTCCAATCAGATCGCTCCTTTCCTCCTGCTGTGGTCCAATCAGATCCCTCCTTTCCTCTTGCTGTGGTCCAATCAGATCCCTCCTTTTATGCCACGGTCCAATCAGAGCTCTCCTTTCATCTTGCTGTGGTCCAATCAGATCGCTCCTTTCCTCCTGCTGTGTTCCAATCAGATCCCTCCTTTCCTCTTGCTGTGGTCCAATCAGATCCCTCCTTTTATGCCACGGTCCAATCAGAGCTCTCCTTTCATCTTGCTGTGGTCCAATCAGATCGCTCCTTTCCTACTGCTGTGTTCCAATCAGATCCTTCCTGTCCTCTTGCTGTGGTCCAATCAGATCCCTCCTTTTATGCCACAGTCCAATCAGAGCTCTCCTTTCATCTTGCTGTGGTCCAATCAGATCGCTCCTTTCCTCCTGCTGTGGTCCAATCATATCCCTCCTTTACTCTTGCTGTGGTCCAATCAGAGCTCTCCTTTCCTCTTGCTGTGGTCCAATCAGATCCCTCCTTTTATCCCACGGTCCAATCAGAGCTCTCCTTTCATCTTGCTGTGGTCCAATCAGATCGCTACTTTCCTCCTGCTGTGATCCAATCAGATCCTTCCTTTCCTCTTGCTGTGGTCCAATCAGATCCCTCTTTTTATGCCACGGTTCAATCAGAGCTCTCCTTTCATCTTGCTGTGGTCCAATCAGATCGCTCCTTTCCTCCTGCTGTGGTCCAATCATATCGCTCCTTTTCTCCTGCTGTGGTCCAATCAGAGCTCTCCTTTCATCTTGCTGTGGTCCAATCAGATCGCTCCTTTCCTCCTGCTGTGGTCCAATCAGATCCCTCCTTTTATGCCACGGTCCAATCAGAGCTCTCCTTTCATCTTGCTGTCGTCCAATCAGATCGCTCCTTTTCTACTGCTGTGGTCCAATCAGAGCTCTCCTTTCATCTTGCTGTGGTCCAATCAGATCGCTCCTTTCCTCCTGCTGTGGTCCAATCAGATCCCTCCTTTCCTCTTGCTGTGGTCCAATCAGATCCCTCCTTTTATCCCACGGTCCAATCAGAGCTCTCCTTTCATCTTGCTGTGGTCCAATCAGATCGCTCCTTTCCTCCTGCTGTGGTCCAATCAGATCCCTCCTTTCCTCTTGCTGTGGTCCAATCAGATCCCTCCTTTTATGCCACGGTCCAATCAGAGCTCTCCTTTCATCTTGCTGTGGTCCAATCAGATCGCTCCTTTCCTCCTGCTGTGGTCCAATCATATCCCTCCTTTCCTCTTGCTGTGGTCCAATTAGAGCTCTCCTTTCCTCTTGCTGTGGTCCAATCAGATCCCTCCTTTTATCCCACGGTCCAATCAGAGCTCTCCTTTCATCTTGCTGTGGTCCAATCAGATCGCTCCTTTTATGCCACGGTCCAATCAGAGCTCTCCTTTCATCTTGCTGTGGTCCAATCAGATCGCTCCTTTCCTCCTGCTGTGGTCCAATCATATCCCTCCTTTCCTCTTGTTGTGGTCCAATCAGAGCTCTCCTTTCCTCTTGCTGTGGTCCAATCTGATCCCTCCTTTTATGCCACGGTCCAATCAGAGCTCTCCTTTCATCTTGCTATCGTCCAATCAGATCGCTCCTTTCCTCTTGCTGTGGTCCAATCAGATCCCTCCTTTTATGCCACGGTGCAATCAGAGCTCTCCTTTCATCTTGCTGTCGTCCAATCAGATCGCTCCTTTCCTCCTGCTGTGGTCCAATCAGAGCTCTCCATTCATCTTGCTGTCGTCCAATCAGATCGCTCCTTTCCTCCTGCTGTGGTCCAATCAGATCCCTCCTTTCCTCTTGCTGTGGTCCAATCAGATCACTCCTTTTATGCCACGGTCCAATCAGAGCTCTCCTTTCATCTTGCTGTCGTCCAATCAGATCGCTCCTTTCCTCCTGCTGTGGTTCAATCAGATCCCTCCTTTCCTCTTGCTGTGGTCCAATCAGATCCCTCCTTTTATGCCACGGTTCAATCAGAGCTCTCCTTTCATCTTGCTGTCGTCCAATCAGATCGCTCCTTTCCTCCTGCTGTGGTGCAATCAGATCCCTCCTTTCCTCCTGCTGTGGTCCAATCAGATCCCTCCTTTCCTCTTGCTGTGGTCCAATCAGATCCCTCCTTTTATGCCACGGTCCAATCAGAGCTCTCCTTTCATCTTGCTGTCGTCCAATCAGATCGCTCCTTTCCTCCTGCTGTGGTCCAATCAGATCCCTCCTTTCCTCTTGCTGTGGTCCAATCAGATCCCTCCTTTTATGCCACGGTCCAATCAGAGCTCTCCTTTCATCTTGCTGTGGTCCAATCAGATCGCTCCTTTCCTCCTGCTGTGGTCCAATCAGATCCCTCCTTTTATGCCACGGTCCAATCAAAGCTCTCCTTTCATCTTGCTGTCCTCCAATCAGATCGCTGCTTTCCTCCTGCTGTGGTCCAATCAGATCCCTCCTTTCCTCTTGCTGTGGTCCAATCAGATCTCTCCTTTTATTCCACGGTCCAATCAGAGCTCTCCTTTCATCTTGCTGTCGTCCAATCAGATCGCTCCTTTCCTCCTACTGTGGTCCAATCAGATCCCTCCTTTCCTCTTGCTGTGGTCCAATCAGATCCCTCCTTTTATGCCACGGTCCAATCAGAGCTCTCCTTTCATCTTGCTGTGGTCCAATCAGATCGCTCCTTTCCTCCTGCTGTGGTCCAATCAGATCCCTCCTTTTATGCCACGGTCCAATCAGAGCTCTCCTTTAATCTTGCTGTCGTTCAATCAGATCGCTACTTTTCTCCTGCTGTGGTCCAATCAGAGCTCTCCTTTCATCTTGCTGTGGTCCAATCAGATCGCTCCTTTCCTCCTGCTGTGGTCCAATCAGATCCCTCCTTTTATGCCACGGTCCAATCAGAGCTCTCCTTTCATCTTGCTGTCGTCCAATCAGATCCCTCCTTTTCTACTGCTGTGGTCCAATCAGAGCTCTCCTTTCATCTTGCTGTGGTCCAATCAGATCGCTCCTTTCCTCCTGCTGTGGTCCAATCAGATCCCTCCTTTCCTCTTGCTGTGGTCCAATCAGATCCCTCCTTTTATCCCACGGTCCAATCAGAGCTCTCCTTTCATCTTGCTGTGGTCCAATCAGATCGCTACTTTCCTCCTGTGTGGTCCAATCAGATCCCTCCTTTCCTCTTGCTGTGGTCCAATCAGATCCCTCCTTTTATGCCACGGTCCAATCAGAGCTCTCCTTTCATCTTGCTGTGGTCCAATCAGATCGCTCCTTTCCTCCTGCTGTGGTCCAATCATATCCCTCCTTTCCTCTTGCTGTGGTCCAATCAGAGCTCTCCTTTCCTCTTGCTGTGGTCCAATCAGATCCCTCCTTTTATCCCACGGTCCAATCAGAGCTCTCCTTTCATCTTGCTGTGGTCCAATCAGATCGCTCCTTTTATGCCACGGTCCAATCAGATCCCTCCTTTCCTCTTGCTGTGGTCCAATAAGATCCCTCCTTTTATGCCACGGTCCAATCAGAGCTCTCCTTTCATCTTGCTGTGGTCCAATCAGATCGCTCCTTTCCTCCTGCTGTGGTCCAATCAGATCCCTCCTTTTATGCCACGGTCCAATCAAAGCTCTCCTTTCATCTTGCTGTCCTCCAATCAGATCGCTGCTTTCCTCCTGCTGTGGTCCAATCAGATCCCTCCTTTCCTCTTGCTGTGGTCCAATCAGATCTCTCCTTTTATTCCACGGTCCAATCAGAGCTCTCCTTTCATCTTGCTGTGGTCCAATCAGATCGCTCCTTTCCTCCTGCTGTGGTCCAATCAGATCCCTCCTTTCCTCTTGCTGTGGTCCAATCAGATCCCTTATTTTATGCCACGGTCCAATCAGAGCTCTCCTTTCATCTTGCTGTCGTCCAATCATAGCTCTCCTTTCATCTTGCTGTGGTCCAATCAGATCGCTCCTTTCCTCCTGCTGTGGTCCAATCAGATCCCTCCTTTTATGCCACGGTCCAATAAGAGCTCTCCTTTCATCTTGCTGTCGTCCAATCAGATCGCTCCTTTTCTACTGCTGTGGTCCAATCAGAGCTCTCCTTTCATCTTGCTGTGGTCCAATCAGATCGCTCCTTTCCTCCTGCTGTGGTCCAATCAGATCCCTCCTTTCCTCTTGCTGTGGTCCAATCAGATCCCTCCTTTTATCCCACGGTCCAATCAGAGCTCTCCTTTCATCTTGCTGTGGTCCAATCATATCCCTCCTTTCCTCTTGCTGTGGTCCAATCAGAGCTCTCCTTTCCTCTTGCTGTGGTCCAATAAGATCCCTCCTTTTATCCCACGGTCCAATCAGAGCTCTCCTTTCATCTTGCTGTGGTCCAATCAGATCGCTCCTTTTATGCCACGGTCCAATCAGAGCTCTCCTTTCATCTTGCTGTGGTCCAATCAGATCGCTCCTTTCCTCCTGCTGTGGTCCAATCATATCCCTCCTTTCCATTTGCTGTGGTCCAATCAGAGCTCTCCTTTCCTCTTGCTGTGGTCCAATCTGATCCCTCCTTTTATGCCACGGTCCAATCAGAGCTCTCCTTTCATCTTGCTATCGTCCAATCAGATCGCTCCTTTCCTCTTGCTGTGGTCCAATCATATCCCTCCTTTTATGCCACGGTGCAATCAGAGCTCTCCTTTCATCTTGCTGTCGTCCAATCAGATCGCTCCTTTCCTCCTGCTATGGTCCAATCAGAGCTCTCCTTTCATCTTGCTGTCGTCCAATCAGATCGCTCCTTTCCTCCTGCTGTGGTCCAATCAGATCCCTCCTTTCCTCTTGCTGTGGTCCAATCAGATCACTCCTTTTATGCCACGGTCCAATCAGAGCTCTCCTTTCATCTTGCTGTCGTCCAATCAGATCGCTACTTTCCTCCTGCTGTGGTCCAATCAGATCCCTCCTTTCCTCTTGCTGTGGTCCAATCAGATCCCTCCTTTTATGCCACGGTCCAATCAAAGCACTCCTTTCATCTTGCTGTGGTCCAATCAGATCGCTCCTTTCCTCCTGCTGTGGTCCAATCAGATCCCTCCTTTTATGCCACGGTCCAATCAAAGCTCTCCTTTCATCTTGCTGTGGTCCAATCAGATCGCTGCTTTCCTCCTGCTGTGGTCCAATCAGATCCCTCCTTTCCTCTTGCTGTGGTCCAATCAGATCTCTCCTTTTATTCCACGGTCCAATCAGAGCTCTCCTTTCATCTTGCTGTCGTCCAATCAGATCGCTCCTTTCCTCCCGCTGTGGTCCAATCAGATCCCTCCTTTCCTCTTGCTGTGGTCCAATCAGATCCCTCCTTTTATGCCACGGTCCAATCAGAGCTCTCCTTTCATCTTGCTGTCGTCCAATCAGATCGCTCCTTTCATCCTGCTGTGGTCCAATCAGATCCCTCCTTTCCTCTTGCTGTGGTCCAATCAGATCCCTCCTTTTATGCCACGGTCCAATCAGAGCTCTCCTTTCATCTTGCTGTCGTCCAATCAGATCGCTCATTTCCTCCTGCTGTGGTCCAATCAGATCCCTCCTTTTATGCCACGGTCCAATCAGAGCTCTCCTTTCATCTTGCTGTCGTCCAATCAGATCGCTCCTTTTCTCCTGCTGTGGTCCAATCAGAGCTCTCCTTTCATCTTGCTGTGGTCCAATCAGATCGCTCCTTTCCTCTTGCTGTGGTCCAATCAGATCACTCCTTTTATGCCACGGTGCAATCAGAGCTCTCCTTTCATTTTGCTGTCGTCCAATCAGATCGCTCCTTTCCTCCTGCTGTGGTCCAATCAGAGCTCTCCTTTCATCTTGCTGTCGTCCAATCAGATCGCTCCTTTCCTCCTGCTGTGGTCCAATCAGATCCCTCCTTTCCTCATGCTGTGGTCCAATCAGATCACTCCTTTTATGCCACGGTCCAATCAGAGCTCTCCTTTCATCTTGCTGTCGTCCAATCAGATCCCTCCTTTCCACTTGCTGTGGTCCAATCAGATCGCTCCTTTTATGCCACAGTCCAATCAGAGCTCTCCTTTCCTCCTGCTGTGGTCCAATCAGAGCTCTCCTTTCATCTTGCTGTCGTCCAATCAGATCGCTCCTTTCCTCCTGCTTTGGTCCAATCAGATCCCTCCTTTTATGCCACGGTCCAATCAGAGCTCTCCTTTCATCTTGCTGTCGTCCAATCAGGTCGCTCCTTTCCTCCTGCTGTGGTCCAATCAGAGCTCTCCTTTCATCTTGCTGTCGTCCAATCAGATCCCTCCTTTCCTCCTGCTGTGGTCCAATCAGAGCTCTCCTTTCATCTTGCTGTCGTCCAATCAGATCGCTCCTTTCCTCCTGCTGTGGTCCAATCAGATCCCTCCTTTCCTCTTGCTGTGGTCGAATCAGATCCCTCTTTTTATGCCACGGTCCAATCAGAGCTCTCCTTTCATCTTGCTGTCGTCCAATCAGATCGCTCCTTTCCTCCTGCTTTGGTACAATCAGATCCCACCTTTTATGCCACGGTCCAATCAGAGCTCTCCTTTCATCTTGCTGTCGTCCAATCAGATCGCTGCTTTCCTCCTGCTGTGGTCCAATCAGATCCCTCCTTTCCTCTTTCTGTGGTCCAATCAGATCCCTCCTTTTATGCCAAGGTCCAATCAGAGCTCTCCTTTCATCTTGCTGTCGTCCAATCAGATCGCTCCTTTCCTCCTGCTGTGGCCCAATCAGATCCCTCCTTTCCTCTTTTTGTTGTCCAATCAGATCCCTCCTTTTATGCCACGGTACAATCAGAGCTCTCCTTTCATCTTGCTGTCGTCCAATCAGATCACTCCTTTCCTCCTGCTGTCGTCCAATCAGATCGCTCCTTTCCTCCTGCTGTGGTCCAATCAGATCACTCCTTTCCTCTTTTTGTGGTCCAATCAGATCCCTCCTTTTATGCCACGGTCCAATCAGAGCTCTCCTTTCATCTTGCTGTCGTCCAATCAGATCGCTCCTTTCCTCCTGCTGTCGTCCAATCAGATCGCTCCTTTCCTCCTGCTGTGGTCCAAATAAATACCTCCTTTCCTCTTGCTGTGGTCCAATCAGATCCCTACTTTTATGCCACGGTCCAATCAGAGCTCTCCTTTCATCTTGCTGTGGTCCAATCAGATCCCTACTTTCCTCCTGCTGTGGTCCAATTAGATCCCTCCTTTCCTCTTGCTGTGGTCCAATCAGATCCCTCTTTTTATGCCACGGTCCAATCAGAGCTCTCCTTTCATCTTGCTGTCGTCCAATCAGATCGCTCCTTTCCTCCTGCTGTGGTCCAATCAGATCCCTCCTTTCCTCTTGCTGTGGTCCAATCAGATCCCTCCTTTTATGACACGGTCCAATCAGAGCTCTCCTTTCATCTTGCTGTCGTCCAATCAGATCGCTCCTTTCCTCCTGCTGTGGTCCAATCAGATCCCTCCTTTACTTTTGCTGTGGTCCAATCAGATCCCTCCTTTTATGCCACGGTCCAATCAGAGCTCTCCTTTCATCTTGCTGTCGTCTAATCAGATCCCTCCTTTCCGCTTGCTATGGTCCAAACAGATCCCTCCTTTTATGCCACGGTCCAATCAGATCGCTCCTTTCATCTTGCTGTCGTCCAATCAGATCGCTCCTTTTCTCCTGCTGTGGTACAATCAGATCCCTCCTTTTATGCCACGGTCCAATCAGAGCTCTCCTTTCATCTTGCTGTCGTCCAATCAGATCGCTGCTTTCCTCCTGCTGTGGGCCAATCAGATCCCTCCTTTCCTCTTGCTGTTGTCCAATCAGATCTCTCCTTTTATTCCACGGTCCAATCAGAGCTCTCCTTTCCTCTTGATGTGGTCCAATCAGATCCCTCCCTTTATGCCACGGTCCAATCAGAGCTCTCCTTTCATCTTGCTGTCGTCCAATCAGATCGCTGCTTTCCTCCTGCTGTGGGCCAATCAGATCCCTCCTTTCCTCTTGCTGTTGTCCAATCAGATCTCTCCTTTTATTCCACGGTCCAATCAGAGCTCTCCTTTCCTCTTGATGTGGTCCAATCAGATCCCTCCCTTTATGCCACGGTCCAATCAGAGCTCTACTTTCATCTTGCTGTCGTCCAATCAGATCGCTCCTTTCCTCCTGCTGTGGTCAAATCAGATCCCTCCTTTTATGCCATGGTCCAATCAGAGCTCTCCTTTCCTCCTGCTGTGGTCCAATCAGATCCCTACTTTCCTCTTGCTATGATCCAATCAGATCCCTCCTTTTATGCCATGGTCCAATCAGAGCTCTCCTTTCATCTTGCTGTCGTCCAATCAGATCGCTCCTTTCCTCCTGCTGTGGTACAATCAGATCCCTCCTTTTATGCCACGGTCCAATCAGAGCTCTCCTTTCATCTTGCTGTCGTCCAATCAGATCGCTCCTTTCCTCCTGCTGTGGTTCAATCAGATCCCTCCTTTCCTCTTGCTGTGGTCCAATCAGATCCCTCCTTTTATGCCACGGTCCAATCAGAGCTCTCCTTTCATCTTGCTGTCGTCCAATCAGATCGCTCCTTTCCTACTGCTGTGGTGCAATCAGATCCCTCCTTTCCTCCTGCTGTGGTCCAATCAGATCCCTCCTTTCCTCTTGCTGTGGTCCAATCAGATCCCTCCTTTTATGCCACGGTCCAATCAGAGCTCTCCTTTCATCTTGCTGTCGTCCAATCAGATCGCTCCTTTCCTCCTGCTGTGGTCCAATCAGATCCCTCCTTTCCTCTTGCTGTGGTCCAATCAGATCCCTCCTTTTATGCCACGGTCCAATCAGAGCTCTCCTTTCATCTTGCTGTGGTCCAATCAGATCGCTCCTTTCCTCCTGCTGTGGTCCAATCAGATCCCTCCTTTCATGCCACGGTCCAATCAAAGCTCTCCTTTCATCTTGCTGTCCTCCAATCAGATCGCTGCTTTCCTCCTGCTGTGGTCCAATCAGATCCCTCCTTTCCTCTTGACTGTGGTCCAATCAGATCTCTCCTTTTATTCCACGGTCCAATCAGAGCTCTCCTTTCATCTTGTTGTCGTCCAATCAGATCGATCCTTTCCTCCTGCTGTGGTCCAATCAGATCCCTCCTTTCCTCTTGCTGTGGTCCAATCAGATCCCTCCTTTTATGCCACGGTCCAAACAGAGTTCTCCTTTCATCTTGCTGTCGTCCAATCAGATCGCTCCTTTCATCCTTCTGTGGTCCAATCAGATCCCTCCTTTCCTCTTTCTGTGGTCCAATCAGATCGCTCCTTTTCTCCTGCTGTGGTACAATCAGATCCCTCCTTTTATGCCACGGTCCAATCAGAGCTCTCCTTTCATCTTGCTGTCGTCCAATCAGATCGCTGCTTTCCTCCTGCTGTGGGCCAATCAGATCCCTCCTTTCCTCTTGCTGTTGTCCAATCAGATCTCTCCTTTTATTCCACGGTCCAATCAGAGCTCTCCTTTCCTCTTGATGTGGTCCAATCAGATCCCTCCCTTTATGCCACGGTCCAATCAGAGCTCTCCTTTCATCTTGCTGTCGTCCAATCAGATCGCTGCTTTCCTCCTGCTGTGGGCCAATCAGATCCCTCCTTTCCTCTTGCTGTTGTCCAATCAGATCTCTCCTTTTATTCCACGGTCCAATCAGAGCTCTCCTTTCCTCTTGATGTGGTCCAATCAGATCCCTCCCTTTATGCCACGGTCCAATCAGAGCTCTACTTTCATCTTGCTGTCGTCCAATCAGATCGCTCCTTTCCTCCTGCTGTGGTCAAATCAGATCCCTCCTTTTATGCCATGGTCCAATCAGAGCTCTCCTTTCCTCCTGCTGTGGTCCAATCAGATCCCTACTTTCCTCTTGCTATGATCCAATCAGATCCCTCCTTTTATGCCATGGTCCAATCAGAGCTCTCCTTTCATCTTGCTGTCGTCCAATCAGATCGCTCCTTTCCTCCTGCTGTGGTACAATCAGATCCCTCCTTTTATGCCACGGTCCAATCAGAGCTCTCCTTTCATCTTGCTGTCGTCCAATCAGATCGCTCCTTTCCTCCTGCTGTGGTTCAATCAGATCCCTCCTTTCCTCTTGCTGTGGTCCAATCAGATCCCTCCTTTTATGCCACGGTCCAATCAGAGCTCTCCTTTCATCTTGCTGTCGTCCAATCAGATCGCTCCTTTCCTACTGCTGTGGTGCAATCAGATCCCTCCTTTCCTCCTGCTGTGGTCCAATCAGATCCCTCCTTTCCTCTTGCTGTGGTCCAATCAGATCCCTCCTTTTATGCCACGGTCCAATCAGAGCTCTCCTTTCATCTTGCTGTCGTCCAATCAGATCGCTCCTTTCCTCCTGCTGTGGTCCAATCAGATCCCTCCTTTCCTCTTGCTGTGGTCCAATCAGATCCCTCCTTTTATGCCACGGTCCAATCAGAGCTCTCCTTTCATCTTGCTGTGGTCCAATCAGATCGCTCCTTTCCTCCTGCTGTGGTCCAATCAGATCCCTCCTTTCATGCCACGGTCCAATCAAAGCTCTCCTTTCATCTTGCTGTCCTCCAATCAGATCGCTGCTTTCCTCCTGCTGTGGTCCAATCAGATCCCTCCTTTCCTCTTGACTGTGGTCCAATCAGATCTCTCCTTTTATTCCACGGTCCAATCAGAGCTCTCCTTTCATCTTGCTGTCGTCCAATCAGATCGATCCTTTCCTCCTGCTGTGGTCCAATCAGATCCCTCCTTTCCTCTTGCTGTGGTCCAATCAGATCCCTCCTTTTATGCCACGGTCCAAACAGAGTTCTCCTTTCATCTTGCTGTCGTCCAATCAGATCGCTCCTTTCATCCTTCTGTGGTCCAATCAGATCCCTCCTTTCCTCTTTCTGTGGTCCAATCAGATCCCTCCTTTCCTCTTTTTGTGGTCCAATCAGATCCCTCCTTTTATGCCACGGTCCAATCAGAGCTCTCCTTTCATCTTGCTGTCGTCCAATCAGATCGCTCCTTTCCTCCTGCTGTCGTCCAATCAGATCGCTCCTTTCCTCCTGCTGTGGTCCAAATAGATACCTCCTTTCCTCTTGCTGTGGTCCAATCAGATCCCTACTTTTATGCCACGGTCCAATCAGAGCTCTCCTTTCATCTTGCTGTGGTCCAATCAGATCCCTACTTTCCTCCTGCTGTGGTCCAATTAGATCCCTCCTTTCCTCTTGCTGTGGTCCAATCAGATCCCTCTTTTTATGCCACGGTCCAATCAGAGCTCTCCTTTCATCTTGCTGTCGTCCAATCAGATCGCTCCTTTCCTCCTGCTGTGGTCCAATCAGATCCCTCCTTTCCTCTTGCTGTGGTCCAATCAGATCCCTCCTTTTATGACACGGTCCAATCAGAGCTCTCCTTTCATCTTGCTGTCGTCCAATCAGATCGCTCCTTTCCTCCTGCTGTGGTCCAATCAGATCCCTCCTTTCATGCCACGGTCCAATCAAAGCTCTCCTTTCATCTTGCTGTCCTCCAATCAGATCGCTGCTTTCCTCCTGCTGTGGTCCAATCAGATCCCTCCTTTCCTCTTGACTGTGGTCCAATCAGATCTCTCCTTTTATTCCACGGTCCAATCAGAGCTCTCCTTTCATCTTGTTGTCGTCCAATCAGATCGATCCTTTCCTCCTGCTGTGGTCCAATCAGATCCCTCCTTTCCTCTTGCTGTGGTCCAATCAGATCCCTCCTTTTATGCCACGGTCCAAACAGAGTTCTCCTTTCATCTTGCTGTCGTCCAATCAGATCGCTCCTTTCATCCTTCTGTGGTCCAATCAGATCCCTCCTTTCCTCTTTCTGTGGTCCAATCAGATCGCTCCTTTTCTCCTGCTGTGGTACAATCAGATCCCTCCTTTTATGCCACGGTCCAATCAGAGCTCTCCTTTCATCTTGCTGTCGTCCAATCAGATCGCTGCTTTCCTCCTGCTGTGGGCCAATCAGATCCCTCCTTTCCTCTTGCTGTTGTCCAATCAGATCTCTCCTTTTATTCCACGGTCCAATCAGAGCTCTCCTTTCCTCTTGATGTGGTCCAATCAGATCCCTCCCTTTATGCCACGGTCCAATCAGAGCTCTCCTTTCATCTTGCTGTCGTCCAATCAGATCGCTGCTTTCCTCCTGCTGTGGGCCAATCAGATCCCTCCTTTCCTCTTGCTGTTGTCCAATCAGATCTCTCCTTTTATTCCACGGTCCAATCAGAGCTCTCCTTTCCTCTTGATGTGGTCCAATCAGATCCCTCCCTTTATGCCACGGTCCAATCAGAGCTCTACTTTCATCTTGCTGTCGTCCAATCAGATCGCTCCTTTCCTCCTGCTGTGGTCAAATCAGATCCCTCCTTTTATGCCATGGTCCAATCAGAGCTCTCCTTTCCTCCTGCTGTGGTCCAATCAGATCCCTACTTTCCTCTTGCTATGATCCAATCAGATCCCTCCTTTTATGCCATGGTCCAATCAGAGCTCTCCTTTCATCTTGCTGTCGTCCAATCAGATCGCTCCTTTCCTCCTGCTGTGGTACAATCAGATCCCTCCTTTTATGCCACGGTCCAATCAGAGCTCTCCTTTCATCTTGCTGTCGTCCAATCAGATCGCTCCTTTCCTCCTGCTGTGGTTCAATCAGATCCCTCCTTTCCTCTTGCTGTGGTCCAATCAGATCCCTCCTTTTATGCCACGGTCCAATCAGAGCTCTCCTTTCATCTTGCTGTCGTCCAATCAGATCGCTCCTTTCCTACTGCTGTGGTGCAATCAGATCCCTCCTTTCCTCCTGCTGTGGTCCAATCAGATCCCTCCTTTCCTCTTGCTGTGGTCCAATCAGATCCCTCCTTTTATGCCACGGTCCAATCAGAGCTCTCCTTTCATCTTGCTGTCGTCCAATCAGATCGCTCCTTTCCTCCTGCTGTGGTCCAATCAGATCCCTCCTTTCCTCTTGCTGTGGTCCAATCAGATCCCTCCTTTTATGCCACGGTCCAATCAGAGCTCTCCTTTCATCTTGCTGTGGTCCAATCAGATCGCTCCTTTCCTCCTGCTGTGGTCCAATCAGATCCCTCCTTTCATGCCACGGTCCAATCAAAGCTCTCCTTTCATCTTGCTGTCCTCCAATCAGATCGCTGCTTTCCTCCTGCTGTGGTCCAATCAGATCCCTCCTTTCCTCTTGACTGTGGTCCAATCAGATCTCTCCTTTTATTCCACGGTCCAATCAGAGCTCTCCTTTCATCTTGCTGTCGTCCAATCAGATCGATCCTTTCCTCCTGCTGTGGTCCAATCAGATCCCTCCTTTCCTCTTGCTGTGGTCCAATCAGATCCCTCCTTTTATGCCACGGTCCAAACAGAGTTCTCCTTTCATCTTGCTGTCGTCCAATCAGATCGCTCCTTTCATCCTTCTGTGGTCCAATCAGATCCCTCCTTTCCTCTTTCTGTGGTCCAATCAGATCCCTCCTTTTATGCCACGGTCCAATCAGAGCTCTCCTTTCATCTTGCTGTCGTCCAATCAGATCGCTCCTTTCCTCCTGCTGTGGTCCAATCAGATCGCTCCTTTCCTCCTGCTGTGGTCCAATCAGATCCCTCCTTTCCTCTTTCTGTGGTCCAATCAGATCCCTCCTTTTATGCCACGGTCCAATCAGAGCTCTCCTTTCATCTTACTGTCGTCCAATCAGATCGCTCCTTTCCTCCTGCTGTGGTCCAATCAGAGCTCTCCTTTCATCTTGCTGTCGTCCAATCAGATCGCCCCTTTCCTCCTGCTGTGGTCCAATCAGATCCCTCCTTTCCTCTTGCTGTGGTCGAATCAGATCCCTCTTTTTATGCCACGGTCCAATCAGAGCTCTCCTTTCATCTTGCTGTCGTCCAATCAGATCGCTCCTTTCCTCCTGCTTTGGTACAATCAGATCCCTCCTTTTATGCCACGGTCCAATCAGAGCTCTCCTTTCATCTTGCTGTCGTCCAATCAGATCGCTGCTTTCCTCCTGCTGTGGTCCAATCAGATCCCTCCTTTCCTCTTTCTGTGGTCCAATCAGATCCCTCCTTTTATGCCACGGTCCAATCAGAGCTCTCCTTTCATCTTGCTGTCGTCCAATCAGATCGCTCCTTTCCTCCTGCTGTGGCCCAATCAGATCCCTCCTTTCCTCTTTTTGTTGTCCAATCAGATCCCTCCTTTTATGCCACGGTACAATCAGAGCTCTCCTTTCATCTTGCTGTCGTCCAATCAGATCACTCCTTTCCTCCTGCTGTCGTCCAATCAGATCGCTCCTTTCCTCCTGCTGTGGTCCAATCAGATCCCTCCTTTCCTCTTTTTGTGGTCCAATCAGATCCCTCCTTTTATGCCACGGTCCAATCAGAGCTCTCCTTTCATCTTGCTGTCGTCCAATCAGATCGCTCCTTTCCTCCTGCTGTCGTCCAATCAGATCGCTCCTTTCCTCCTGCTGTGGTCCAAATAGATACCTCCTTTCCTCTTGCTGTGGTCCAATCAGATCCCTACTTTTATGCCACGGTCCAATCAGAGCTCTCCTTTCATCTTGCTGTGGTCCAATCAGATCCCTACTTTCCTCCTGCTGTGGTCCAATTAGATCCCTCCTTTCCTCTTGCTGTGGTCCAATCAGATCCCTCTTTTTATGCCACGGTCCAATCAGAGCTCTCCTTTCATCTTGCTGTCGTCCAATCAGATCGCTCCTTTCCTCCTGCTGTGGTCCAATCAGATCCCTCCTTTCCTCTTGCTGTGGTCCAATCAGATCCCTCCTTTTATGACACGGTCCAATCAGAGCTCTCCTTTCATCTTGCTGTCGTCCAATCAGATCGCTCCTTTCCTCCTGCTGTGGTCCAATCAGATCCCTCCTTTACTTTTGCTGTGGTCCAATCAGATCCCTCCTTTTATGCCACGGTCCAATCAGAGCTCTCCTTTCATCTTGCTGTCGTCCAATCAGATCGCTCCTTTCCTCCTGCTGTGGCCCAATCAGATCCCTCCTTTCCTCTTTTTGTTGTCCAATCAGATCCCTCCTTTTATGCCACGGTACAATCAGAGCTCTCCTTTCATCTTGCTGTCGTCCAATCAGATCACTCCTTTCCTCCTGCTGTCGTCCAATCAGATCGCTCCTTTCCTCCTGCTGTGGTCCAATCAGATCCCTCCTTTCCTCTTTTTGTGGTCCAATCAGATCCCTCCTTTTATGCCACGGTCCAATCAGAGCTCTCCTTTCATCTTGCTGTCGTCCAATCAGATCGCTCCTTTCCTCCTGCTGTCGTCCAATCAGATCGCTCCTTTCCTCCTGCTGTGGTCCAAATAGATACCTCCTTTCCTCTTGCTGTGGTCCAATCAGATCCCTACTTTTATGCCACGGTCCAATCAGAGCTCTCCTTTCATCTTGCTGTGGTCCAATCAGATCCCTACTTTCCTCCTGCTGTGGTCCAATTAGATCCCTCCTTTCCTCTTGCTGTGGTCCAATCAGATCCCTCTTTTTATGCCACGGTCCAATCAGAGCTCTCCTTTCATCTTGCTGTCGTCCAATCAGATCGCTCCTTTCCTCCTGCTGTGGTCCAATCAGATCCCTCCTTTCCTCTTGCTGTGGTCCAATCAGATCCCTCCTTTTATGACACGGTCCAATCAGAGCTCTCCTTTCATCTTGCTGTCGTCCAATCAGATCGCTCCTTTCCTCCTGCTGTGGTCCAATCAGATCCCTCCTTTACTTTTGCTGTGGTCCAATCAGATCCCTCCTTTTATGCCACGGTCCAATCAGAGCTCTCCTTTCATCTTGCTGTCGTCCAATCAGATCCCTCCTTTCCGCTTGCTGTGGTCCAATCAGATCCCTCCTTTTATGCCACGGTCCAATCAGATCGCTCCTTTCATCTTGCTGTCGTCCAATCAGATCGCTCCTTTTCTCCTGCTGTGGTACAATCAGATCCCTCCTTTTATGCCACGGTCCAATCAGAGCTCTCCTTTCATCTTGCTGTCGTCCAATCAGATCGCTGCTTTCCTCCTGCTGTGGGCCAATCAGATCCCTCCTTTCCTCTTGCTGTTGTCCAATCAGATCTCTCCTTTTATTACACGGTCCAATCAGAGCTCTCCTTTCCTCTTGATGTGGTCCAATCAGATCCCTCCCTTTATGCCACGGTCCAATCAGAGCTCTCCTTTCATCTTGCTGTCGTCCAATCAGATCGCTCCTTTCCTCCTGCTGTGGTCAAATCAGATCCCTCCTTTTATGCCATGGTCCAATCAGAGCTCTCCTTTCCTCCTGCTGTGGTCCAATCAGATCCCTACTTTCCTCTTGCTATGATCCAATCAGATCCCTCCTTTTATGCCATGGTCCAATCAGAGCTCTCCTTTCATCTTGCTGTCGTCCAATCAGATCGCTCCTTTCCTCCTGCTGTGGTACAATCAGATCCCTCCTTTTATGCCACGGTCCAATCAGAGCTCTCCTTTCATCTTGCTGTCGTCCAATCAGATCCCTCCTTTCCTCTTGCTGTTGTCCAATCAGATCTCTCCTTTTATTCCACGGTCCAATCAGAGCTCTCCTTTCATCTTGCTGTCGTCCAATCAGATCGCTCCTTTCCTCCTGCTGTGGTCCAATCAGATCCCTCCTTTCCTCTTTGTATGGTCCAATCAGATCCCTCCTTTTATGCCATGGTCCAATCAGAGCTCTCCTTTCATGTTGCTGTAGTCCAATCAGATCTCTCCTTTCTTTTTGCTATCATCCAATCAGATCCCTCATTTTATGCCATGGTCCAATCAGATCTCTCCTTTCCTCCTGCTGTGGTCCAAACAGATCTCTCCTTTCCTCCTGATGTGGTCCAATCAGATCACTCCAGAAAATGGTGTTGGTGTGTTTAGACAATGAAAACAGCGTTGATAGCTCCAAACAGCCTTTAAACCCAAAAAACGCTGTTTCTACCTCCGCATAGCCTTTAGATGCTGAAAACGGCGTTTCTCCCTCCAAATAGCCTTTAAACCTCAAAAATGTTGTTTCTCCATCCGAACAGCCTTTAGACAGGGAGAACAGCGTTTCTCCCTCCAAACAGCCTTTAGACACCGAAAACGGCGTTTATACCTCCGAACAGCTTTTAGACACAGAAAACGGCCTTCGTAGCTCCAAAAAGCCTTAAACCCAAAAAACGGTGTTTCTACCTCCGAACAGTCTTTAGACACCGAAACGGCGTTTGTAGCTTCAAACAGCCTTTAAAAACGTATGCCATTACTAAGGGGGGCATTTTAAAATCCATACCCAAACGCTCACTGGCCACAACCACTAGACCAGCACAGGTATAGGTGAGAGTGACTTCGTTTGTATCCCGGTGTATGCATTCTGTTTCTGACTTGGTATCAATAAATCCTGTAAATGACCATTCGTTTCAGATATATGGTGTCTTTATTCACATACATTACAACAAGCATTTATTTTTAAACTCGATCTTTTCAGCCATAGTAGAAGTTATACCAGTCCTTTAACGGCATATGATTATTCAACCCAAAATACAATGGCATCCTCCTGATCAACACATCCTTGCTCAATTGTGTGATGTTGGCGAGAAGGGAGCCGTCGAGTTGTTGTTCCTCGCATCCGTCCACACGTTGTTGGTGACACAAGCCATGGTTGAGTTTGCTGTAAATGGCCGAGACAGTTGGTCCGTAGATTATGGTCAGGGACATACGCCCGGTGATTTCACCTAAGTTCTCCGATGGGCTCTCAATCAACACCTTCACGTGGGGCGTCTTTTCATCTACGACGGCGAAGTTGTCGGCGTACTCGCTCATGGTCTGGTACAGCGAGGTGATGTATTTCATCAGCCCGTATGGGATCGTGATGTTCTCTGTACGCACATGCCGAGGAGGGAAAGACGTGCAGTCGAGCTCTTGAAAGGATCGGTTGTTCACGGCCATCTCCCGTGTGATTCGTTTTAAAATGTCGAGGTTGTCACAGGAAGCCGATCGCAAGAGAGCTAGGAGATTTCTGAGAGCCTCATACTCTTGGTCGGCGGAGGGTTCCTCGGAAGGTATGCATACGGAGTTGTCCATGCACGGGGAGAACGAGAACAAGGGTGGCCCGTTGGGCCCTTTCATAACGTGTGCGAAACCGGTGTCCGAACACAACTTGCACGTGAATTCAAACTGCCCTCGGGTAGCATTGGCAAGGGAGTCACAAGCCCCTCTTGCTCTGTCTGCAGTCCAGAGGCTGTTTGACATCATGAAAGCTAAGACGTTGATGAGAGCTTGCCTGTTGTCTTCGTCGTGCACGGAGAGGGTGCGATTGAAAGGTTCGGTGTCCGTGCCCACTATCTTCATAGAGGAGCCGCCGTTAATGTCTACCGGCCACTTGGAGGACAGCTTGCCCAGATCGTTCGTGAGGACCCTTTTCTTGTTTTCGTCGACTACAGTGAACTTGGCGGGTATCCTTTCCAATGTCCCTTGCTTGTATGCTGTGACGCTCATATCGTTGATGACGAACAGAGTACTGCATTCGCCGAGGGGTATTAGGCCGTGCAGGTCAATTCTGAACGTTGCAGGCTGGCGGGCCTGACTGGCCCTGGTCATGGTGTGTGAGAAAATGTACTCCTTCTGACTGAAGGACATGCTTAACGGGAGTGTGTTGTCTACGGAATGTATATACGATGATTTTCCGTCTTGATCTAACTCAACCAAATGATCGCGTACGGGTCCAAGAGGCTCGGGGCGGGTTGGGTGTCCCGTGACATGTTACGAGAGCCACCGTCTTTCGTTGACACACTGTCCTATCTTTCTCCTGTTGTCTTCGCCATAGACGTGTTCGATGAGCCTGCGGGCCGGAACGTTGTTGTCAAGCAGGTCCCTGTAGAAGCTTTTGCAGCCCGCGCAATGGTACGTGACCTCACTGTAGGCAGCGAAAGGATTTGTCCTCTTGCCGAGCTTGGGGCGTATGGGCTTGAGCCACTTCTTCTCCCTGAAGGCGTTGATCCACGTTTGCATGAGGTCTAGATCGGCGCAAGAGTAGGGCATGATGCAAAGAACGGACCCCGGGTACATGGCGGCCTCGGAGCTGAATGCGTGGGGAGTGTGTATCTGCAACATGAGTATGGTCTGATACAAAAGACCGGCCAGGTCGACTAGAGTCCTCTCGCACAGCTCGCTTCTTATTATTGAAAGCCTACCGGTGGAAGAGGCGATCCCCGCGTCTGTGAGCATGACCGGCGGCACTGAGAGCGAGATGGAGGCTTCCGAGCAAGGTGGGGGCGGCGATGCGTCGACGTCTCGGATGGACACTATGCCTTCGGACATGGCTTCGGTGAGCATCTTCCCGAGCGAGGCGCTTAGGTTCCTGTAGACATCATGGGGCGTTAGTGACATGTCGTCAACGACGACCTTGAGACAAGCCTCGAGTTTCTCGCCCGGTAGACGACCAACGGTCTCCCTGTTTGTCTTGAGGAGGTCCAACTCTTGGGTCCCGCAGGCTGGTATCATGTGTTTGGGGCAGTTGTTCATGGTAGAGTTGAAAGCCGCGGTGGCCCTCTTCAACCTCTGTCTGACGGAGGTGATGTAGGTGAGCAGGTGCTGTTTGCAATCATACAGGCTGCGGGGGCCCAGAGCTGAGCTGTACATGTATCGGGGCAAGCAGTAGTCGATGATACAGTGAGCCACGATCTTCCCCGAGCGGTTGACCAAGGTGCGGTCTGCGCAGTGAGCTATCAAGAGCCTAGAGTTGGCGAAACATTTGTTGAAAGGCTGGTAAGGGTGAGGCATGAGCTCCGTGTGAGAAGACGGGTCGATCGGGGCTTGTCCGTGTTGTTCGTGACATCCGTTCGAGTCGTCATCAGATCCGCGGTCGGAATCAGAGTCCTTATCTCTGTGGCGGGGTTCGCTGGATTCGGAGGGCTTGACCTCGCACATCAGGGAGCCTCCAAACATGACGGTGATACATCCCGTGTTGGCCTGGAGGTTCAACGGATATCTATAGAAAGCGGCTTCGCAAGGGTTGCACTTGTGATACTCGTTACACTCAACGGGTTTGACAGAGAGTCCGGTGATCTGCTGTAGCCACGTCCTTACTATTTCTACGTAGGTGGTTTTGACGCTGGAGTTGCTGACTTTCAAGCGATCCAGCGTTTGTTGGCTAAAGTGCTTGTTCTTTGAGGATTTGATTAGGCTGCTCCAAGGGAAGAACCCTGCTCCCATCTTAGACGCGATGAGTTCAGATGCTTTGCATGTGACCAGGTCTCTGAGGATGGCTTGCGTGCGCGAGAACATGTGGTTCATGCAGTATTTCCAGTCCTTGTACAGCGTTCTTACTGTGACAGCATCGACCGACCCAGACTGGTGGCCCCGCGTGGGGACGAGTGTTGTAGAGACCGCGGAGAACCCAGAGTTCAGCTGCAACACTGTAACATCGTCCACTCTGTAGGCGGCGAGAAAGGAGCTAGCGCGATGCAGCTCTAACCACCGGCCAAGATCGTCCAAGAGGGGTTCCCGCTCCAGGTACAAGATTACATCTCCGGACTTGAGCTGGTGCCAGGGAGAGGTGGAAAAGCACGAGACCTGGTCCGTCTCCAGCTTGATGCAGTCTCCCCTCATTACGCACGCTATGAAGGTGTCCGTTACGGCGGAATCGCAAGGCGAGCGCATGCTCTTGAAGGCCGACAGTCCCCTGACCTTGACGGACACCGAAGACAGATCGCCCTGCTCGTCTAGGGCGTGTGTGAGAGCCACGTAGGTCTTCTTGGCTACGTGGCAGTAGACAGAGCAACTGTTTTCGTATTCGAGCTTGACTCTCCTGTCTTTGACGAAGGGCCCGGTGACTTCGGACGATTCTTTGGACCCCGGGACTCTGGCCACGTAGACGGGGTAGCCTTCCTTGGTGAATGTTCCTCTGGGGTCTCTGACTACCTTGTGGGTTGTGTTACCTCTGTCTATCACGTACATCCTCTCGAGAGTGTCCTCCACCAAGGCCGTGTGTACGTAGTCCAGAAAGGCAGGCACCCGCTCGCCGGCCTGCTTAAATTTGGCACCCATCGCTGTCCGGGCTTTACAGGCGAAGCTCCTGAGGAACTCGCCTTCCGCCTCGCCTCTGCGGACGTCTACGTCGGGCACATCGCTCTCAGGAAGGTCCCCGGGTCCGTACCCGACCGAGACCATGACGCTGTCGGTGTCTCCGTAGACGACAGGGCAGCGGTGCTGGTAAAAGGTAGACACGCAGCTGTTTACCACGGAAATCTGTTGCCTACCGTGGCCGGATATGAGAGGCCCGCAGGGGTGGGGAGCCGTTCCATAGAAGGAGTTGGCCAGCACTTTACACTCTCCCTCCTGCATCTTGTAGTACACTCGCTCGGCCTCGCTGATGTCAGGCTTCTTGAGCGTCCTCTTGAACTCAGCTCGCTGGTTGAGATAGTGCTCAACCGAAGAAGATAATATGGCCGGTGCGCGGACAAACTTACCTTGGTCCTGGTCGTACTTGAGGATGAGCGAGGCATACTGGAACCCCTCAACTTCCCAGTTGTAACACACCCAACCAGATAGATCGTGGGGGAATTCTGTTGGAGGCCAGGGGATGGTGGTCTCGGGTGAAATGTTGAGAGCGCACATGATGGACGGGTACATACCCGAGAAGTCGAACGAGAGCTCCAGGCCCATGCCGGGTCCGGAGTAGTGTAGGCCCGTGAGAGGATCGCACACGGTCCCTCCCTTCCACTTGTCACTGTCTCTGTCGTCAGACTCGAGCTGAGGATACCATCGCTTTCTGCTGTTCAGTTTCATACCCACGGGGCCCGCTTTGACTCTGAGAGTATCGAGTGCAAACTTGAGTTGAGGGATCTGAACCGAGTGAATGCTCTGCACGAAGCCACCAAAGTTATCCCCTCTTCCGTGCACCACGACGTCCACGTTGAGAGTGGTCCTACATCGGTGGAACAGAGCCGATACGGGGTTGAGGACTTTGGTCAGTCTAGCGCAGAGCTGCGAGTCCACCAAGTTGTAGAGGAGCACGGCGAACAGACTCTTCCCCCCCATTCTGATCATCTCGTCCATTTTAGAGTAACTGACATCTGCCAGCTTGCAAAGCTTCCTCGTGTCCTTCTGGGGCTTTCTGTGCAGCTTCCTGTCCTTGGTGATGACAAAGGGCGCCACGTCGTTCAACTTCATGCTGGTGCACACAAACTTGATGTCTCTGGTGCCCGCCATCCTGTACAGATCTATGATGTTCAGACCGCAGCTGTTCATCTTGAAGTGGCCCAGCTTAGCCTTGTCTTTGTTGAACTTTTCTATGTGTCTAGATATCATCCGAAGCTTGTACTCCGTCAAGGTTCCGTTGAGCAACAGCGTACCTATGCTCTTGATCATCTCCTTGTACATATCTAGGTAACGGACGTTTTCAAACTGGAAAAAAGGGGGCACGTCCTCGGCCAGAGCCCTGGTTACAAAGAGCCCGTTCCAGGCTTGCAGCAGCGAGGAACATCGTTTCCGGGTCGCAACGTCCAGGCGCTTGCTGTAGTTTGATTCCGCGTAGAAATGCACACGCTGCTCGATCACCCTCACGTCAAACTCGGCGTTGAACACGTACAGGAGCTCTATGCCGCACTGGTACAGCAACTGGATCATTTTCTCCAGGAGCGCAAGTTTGCCCGAGCACGGGCAAAACACGATCCTCCTGACATCGTCTATACCGGCGGCCCTCGCCAGTTCATGGTCAGCCTCCGGGTGACGGTTGTCTGTGACCTTACAGTTGTTATAGATAACTATCAGCTTCTTCCTGTGGGCTCCGGGCGAGGTCTTGGGTATATGGGAGTTGAGCAGCACAAGAGAGACGCAAGTGATCTCGTGCTGCTGGCCCGGCATGTCAGGCACCACAGAGGGGATGGAGACGTGCTTACTCTGTTTGGACAATTGTTTCCTGCCCGTGTTGAGCGTCTGAACCAGCTTAGCCCTGTAGTCCGTCATCTCCGTCACCATGTGCTCGGTGCAATAGGGGAACTTGTAGGCGAAAGACTCGCATCGTAGGGATGTATCCCGGTACGATTTGTCAAACACCGTCTCGATATCCAGACACGCGGCCTTGTAGAAATAGGGCGCGTGTTTGCTGTTAAAGAGCTTAGCCTCGGCCTCCGATCTATCGTGATCGTAGATGAGTTCGGAGACCGAGAGAACCCCGTTCAACTTGCTGGCGGGTATAAAATACACCCTGCCAAACATCACATCGGAGCATAGGGCAGGCGTGTTGCCATCTCGAGCAATGTAGTAGCCGCGGTCCGGACAGAAGTCTCCGAAAGTCAGGGCACCCCTTACAGTCTGTACGTACTTCTTGGCCAAGGCTATACGTTGGAGCGGGAAAATCTGAGCATTTACTTTTCGCTTAATGTCATCGTGGAGAACGTGGACGTACACGGGCGCAGCAGCAAAGTATTTCGACCAAGCGTTCCGTACCAGCTCCCAGGTCTCTTCCTCGCCGTCCTGATCGTGAATCAAGTCTAGGTCGTAGCCCACCACGGGAGATATACTGGTGACTTTGAAGTGTACTGTAGTGTAGATGTCAATGTCTTGGGCCTGTACCACCAAACCTCTGCACATCAGCACCTCATCCAGCCTGTGAAACATGACAGATTTGATCATGACCCCAACTAGGTCAGATTCGACCTCTGGGTTGACAGCTCTGCGCACAGGATAGATGTTAGGGAAAGGGTCCACGAAAGGTACCGCTTTGTTCATGACTGAACAGGATCACAGAGACCTAGAAGGGGAAACGTTACAAAGTGTGAGAGTGACTGGAGAGAAGTTTGACCAGTGTTATATAGTTGAACCTGGGAGCCTTTTCATCCAGCCTAAGACTACTTGTCCAATGGGAACATTCGTCCAGCCTGCTGTTCTATGAGAGCTGGCTATCCGTGCCTATATGAAATATCCAACCTGGGAGTGGAACGTCTGACAGTCGTGCCTATATGAAATATCCAACCTGGGAGTGGAATGTCTGACAGTCGAGTGGAATATCCAACCCGAGAGTGGAATGTCTGGCAGGCGAGTGGAATATCCAACCTGGGAGTGGCATGTCTGATAAGGGGGTGGAAACTAGGGGAGTGGACTATCCAACCGGGGAGTGGCATGTCTGACAGGGAGTGGAACCTAGGAGCCTTTTCATCCAGCCTAAGAGCACTTGTCCAACGGGAACATTCGTTCAGCCTGCTGTTCTATGAGAGCTGGCTATCCGTGCCTGTATGAAATATCCAACCGGGGAGTGGAACGTCTGACAGGGAGTGGAACCTAGGAGCCTTTTCATCCAGCCTAAGAGCACTTGTCCAACGGGAACATTCGTTCAGCCTGCTGTTCTATGAGAGCTGGCTATCCGTGCCTGTATGAAATATCCAACCGGGGAGTGGAACGTCTGACAGGGAGTGGAACCTAGGAGCCTTTTCATCCAGCCTAAGACCACTTGTCCAACGGGAACATTCGTTCAGCCTGCTGTTCTATGAGAGCTGGCTATCCGTGCCTGTATGAAATATCCAACCTGGGAGTCGAATGTCTGACAGGGGAGCGAATATACAACCTGATAACACATATCTCCTCTTACATGCTAGGCTGCACATAACAAGAAATGGGGTTAGTGTAATGTGTATGTTGAAGGGTTAGGCTCGCAGGCGGTGGTGGTCAAATTTCTCTTTTTTTTTCCAACCTGGCAGTGGAATTTCTGACAGGGGAGCTAATATACAACCTGATAAAACATGTGTCCTCTTACATGCTAGGCTGCACATAAGAAGAAATGGGGGTAGTGTAATGTGTATGTTGAAGGGTTAGGATCACAGGCAGGTGGTGGTCAAATTTCTCTTTTTTTTAACACACGTAGGTCAACTAGGTCAACCCTAGCCATGGCAGCCACTAAGAAAGTTAAGACCATGGCCACCTCATACAACTATAATGTCTTACCTCACAGAGAGGCCAATACAGCTGTGGTGAAAAGGGTCAATGTGCCCTCCAATAGGAGAGTGTTATTCTTGGCGGTCGAAACTGACATACTGCACGACAAAATCTCTAACGACTTGTCCTTTGGCGCGTTGTCACCGAATGACAGAGCAGCCTTTCAATATCTCCTATACCTGACATATTGCTGCAAAGGACAATTCCTCCAAGTGACTCTGGAGAACCCCGATTTCTGCAGCATGTCACCTTCTATCAGAGAGGATTTCGCTCACGGTCGCCTGTTCTGTTTCGTCCTAGACATGAGCACCGAGGACTATGAAACAAACGACCAGTCCTCTACTGGCGTTGGTATACAATCCAGGCTGGGTGCACGGGACGCCCCTGAGGATACGGACGAGTACGTGTCCGGTAGCCAGCTGCTCAGTCTCATGAACATGAGCGTGAACATGGACGTGTTCAGAGGAGAAGACTGCAACGAAGGTGGGGTCGGGTCATCTCAGCAAGCCACCTCCACGGCAGATAACGCGGCCATGAACGAAACGCTGGACGAGGCCTTCAATGCGTTCATGCGGCTGCAAGTGGTTAGGAAAAAGGCATCGTCCCTCAACAACGCTATGATATCCATGAGGGACAGCAAGGGTGAGCTGAGCTCCACGTTTGACTGGGTGGATATCCGCAGCGACACACTGAATTCTAACAAGTTGGACAAGAAGAAAGTTAGGGACCTACAGGGTTCCATGTATACGCCAGCCTGTCAGTCTGGGAGGCAGGTAGTCGTCTTACCCCAGCCTATAACGGACCTGAACCTGAAGGTTCTGGAGAACTCCATAGGCAGGATCACGGACAGCGCGAGCGAAGGACAAGGGAAGGCGCTGTTTCGATCGCTCATGTATAAACTCACAAGCAAGCAATGGTTGAAGCACAAAGTTATGCATAAGGGGTACAACACCAACATTAGAGGGGACGTCAGCTTCGTGACAAGACTAAAGGATTTCACAAACGACCTCAGCGGGTCCTCGGGAGACACCGAGGTGGACATCAGAGGACTGGTGGTGTTCAGGTACTCTCTAGATACACTCATCGATAGGGAGAATCCCGACCTGTTTGTCAAATCGCTGATCCACAGGCACATGCCCGTCTCAAAGACCCGCATAGACAAAGTGTTATTCGACGTAAAGAGAAACCGTAGGACGCAAGGGCTCGCTGCTATGCTGAATAACGGATGGTGTTACTGTAAACAGAGGCGCGCTGATGAACGCCGCAGAGAGTGCAGCGGAGAGTGTCAGACCGCGTACTCGTGTTTCTACAACTTATCCGAACATCATCCCTTCACCGTGAGCAAAGACGACCATCACAACTACTTTGCGCACCTGTACCCTCATCTGGGTAAACTGGAACGCCTGAGCAAAGAGATGAAAGTCAAGTACAAAGGACGCAGGCAGTTTGAGAGCATAGCAGATATGGTGTTCATGATCCTGGTCAGGCACCAGTTCAGCGGGCCCGACTCGCTGTACGAGGGTTTGATCGACGTGATGGATGACGAAATGAGCAACTCGAGCCTGTCTCTCGGCCACGACCTCGCCGATATCCACGAGACGTTGTGTCTCGCGCCAGGCGATCGCGATGACTACTCGGAAGAGCCCAGCGCTCTGGATCCGCTGAAAGTGTATGACCACACATTGGTGCGCTACTTGTTCTGCGACAGCCTGCAAGTGGGCAGGTTGTTTCAGGCGTCTATGACGTTCAATTACATTATTACCAACACCGCTCCCAGATACACGATTGAACGGGTTATGTTGTTCAACATCACCGGTCCGGGAGAAGGTAAGAGCTACGCCAACAACGTGCTGAACTACCAGTTCAGGAAGGTGAGAGGTTGCATAGAAACGCTGACGTCTTTCACCCCGCAGGCTTTCAAGTACAAGCAAAAGAGGAACGCCTGCGTAGTAATGATAGATGATGCGCACATAACCCACGAGAAAAACATGAAGGCCGTAGATAAGGAATCCAACGTGATCCCCAACACGTTCAAGAACCTGCTAGACACCAGCGTGCTCGAGAGTGACGTGGTGACTAGAGACATGAGCAGTGGCAAGGTGGATACCGTCAAGTATCAGGCCGTGCACAATTGCGGCTTCGTGTGGAACACCAACACGATGGGGTTCGTGAGCGACGCGTGGGCCGACCGGTGTCTGATCATGGAGTCCGAATTCCCGCAGCGCATCACCCGCACGCGTAGCACCAAGCAGATACAGGACACAGTGGATAAACACAAGATGGAGCGTATAGCTGCCATGTGCCTGTACAGGCAGAACTTGATCCAGTCCGCCACCATGATCGCAGAGTCTGACATTATACAGTTCGGGCTCAGGTTCGACAAGGCCAGAGACGCCTGCGTGGCGGCCCTATACGCGAGCCACATTGTGTGCACGGGAGTCGTAAGCCGGCGGAGTTCGTTCTGCATCAACCAGCTGGTGTTTGCCGAGGCTATGAAGTTGGCGTGTCACTTTGTATTTGACGTGTGGATCCCTCCATGGACCGAGATCCCGAATGACAACGAATGTCCCGACTTGATGGTTTTCATGCAGCAGATGAACAAGAACAGACTGAAAGCTCTGAACGAGCTATCCTTCGGACAGATCTGCCTGGAGACCAACGCGGTGTATAAGTTGTGCGCGGCGGCCTGTCTGCCGGACATATGTCCCCGGGTGCTCGACATACAGGGTCGCTTTGCCTGCAAGGTGCTAGGGTACATCTTAACCCAGATCTACGAGCAGGGCCTGAAGACTAGTTTGAAAAAGGACTCCTTGTACATTTCGGGTATAGAGGCTATGTTTTTCTCTGAGAAAGAGATCAAGGGTGGCAACGATTCAGCGCACGAGATGCTCATGCTGTGCTCGACATGCAAGGTCCCGGCTCGAGATAATAAGAACCCCGACAAGAAGAACTACAAACTGTGCACGTACAGGTACGCCACCAACCAGAACACTGCACATAGCAGGAGAGGCCAACCGATTCCTCACAAGAAAGTAGGTTCTATCACGATCCCACTCGAAGGGGTGTACGATATGCTGGCCCTATATGCGCCGAGTTCCCATTCAGGCTTTTGGGATCAGTTGGACACAGCGATGGTCCAGGCTTACAAGAACGGAGACTTCGAAGGCGTCAACGCTTTCGGTCAGTGTTCGAGGGACACCGGTGACGAGCAGCTGCCGCCCAAAGTGAAATTCACCTTGGACTTCAATGAAGACCCGGTGCGTTCTGTGATACTGGAAGCGACAGCAGCCATCGAGCCCCTGAACGAGCTCACGTTCAACAAGTGCGCGCTGGGAGGGGAGATGTTCCAGTGCTCCGCGCCCTTGTATTACGGGGGGGTTATCAGAAGGGCAATGTCTGGGAATGCGCCGAGGGAAGCTTGTGACAAAAGGCATGTGAGAGAATCTCGGCTGGGGCCGAGAGGCATGTTCCACGGCCCTAGACTGAGCGTATACTCAACCGAGTACTCGGGTGTACCTGTGAAAAATGTAAGCTCCTTTTGCACCACACGAACCGTGTATCACCAGGACAAGATACTTTTGAGAGTCGACGGCAATAATCGCGGTCACATAATCGAGCTAGAGGAGGATTGGGAGTGGAAGGATGCCGCGGAGGTGTTTAACAACGTCCATGGCACTGACTCGTTCTCTGTGGACATTTTGAAACGGGACTACGCTGCAACCATGATGGTTGTGAAGGGAGAGTTGATGACTACGCGTCCCCGACAGTCGACGAAACTCAACGCCATGCTAAGGGCTCTGCGTGAGTCAGACGGACACACAGCGCTCTCAGTGAGAAGGGGTACTGCGGTTGGCAAAACGGGAGAGCACAGGATTCAAATGCGACCTGCGGGGGCGGTGACAACTACCCAGGGACGTAAAAGGAGTAATGCTCAGCAGTCAACAGATTCGGCGGACACGGCAAGAGTGAAGAAAAGCAAAAAAAACAGGTCGTAGGATGTTGAAAACTGACACTAAGGGAAAACTGACACTAAGGTGAGCTCGGATGTTGTAGGTGTTGTACATAGACATTGGTAGACGTATTTTCTGTACTGTGTCTGTTATGTGCCATGTGAAAGTTGTAGGTGTTGTACATAGACATTGGTAGACGTATTTTTCTGTACTGTGTCTGTTATGTGCCATGTGAAAGACAACAATAACAAGTGTACATACAAAAAAACCATTGCGATGTGTAATTTTTTTTTGGGGGGGGTCGGAGACAGGCTTGCAACCCTTGACACAAGTGCACTACTGTCACAATCATCAACATAACAATGTGAATTGTATGTTATATGCAATAAAGAATAAATACCTTGTACACATGTTTGATGGGTTTTATTCTTCATGTACATACAAAAGTGTAATATAAAAACAGTGTAACATTTCAACAGTCTAGCAGTTACAAAGTCATCATTTGGTGTTTTATACACAGCAACACCTTGCATAGTAATATCCCATCTCCTCTAGTTGACAGTATAGTCCTGTTCATTGTAGGTATTAGTCATGGGCTGTTTAATGGTAACAGACTGTGACTAGCACAATGGTCAGATGAGAATTGTTGGCAGCAATGCTCCAAACCTTTTAAGTTAAGAGCAGGGCGATTGAAACTGTCTAACCTAGGGCTAGTTTATCTGACCTTGGAGCATTTAATAACAAGCTCACATTCACTGAGTACTCACAAAGTACTTAAGTGTCCATCTAGAGAGAGAGAGAGAGAGAGAGAGAGAGAGAGAGAGAGAGAGAGAGAGAGAGAGAGAGAGAGAGAGAGAATCAAGCGAGATATGATAGTGACTTTAGGATCCGGGAAGATCGGCAATACCTTCAAGCTGAAGTATCTGAAGGAACTGAGATACGACGCTCCCTATATCCGGATAACAAGCCTAAATGCCGATATCCCAGATGGCCGCTCATGTTATGTCATGGAGTCAGCCGGTGGCAATATGATGATTCGAAACAAGGTATGTCTACCAGTTAGACTGCTTGTGGACCTGAGTCATATAATGTTGACTGGTAACATCGACCTCGCCGGCGACCACGTCGAGGACGTATTTGTCCAAGGTGTAGCCGTCCCCAAATGTATCGGCTATGAGATCCTTCAGTCAAACTCAGCCAAACCCACTCCCCTAAAGAGGAGACCCGCTGGCATTACCATCATAAAAGAAGAGCATGCCGTGTGCCCACAAATAACAGGGTTATGGGGCATATACCTATACCACCGAGGCGGTGTATTCATCGGCGTATCTGAAGGCAGAGCTGCTGCTGCAAATGGTGTGACACACATCTTGCCTTTGTGTCACGCTGAACAGGCAGCGTCTTTCTTCTCGATTCTCGACCAGTGGCTTGCGTGAGACTACCTCTACAGTGAGCTTGTGGTAGAACGCCGGGTGCCCGAGCGCATGACCTTGTTTCCCATGTCACTCGCGTACACCAAGGAGACAGTGGATAAGTTCTGGCCAGAATTGTCTGCCCAAGAAAAGGCTGAGATTTGGTCAATTTCAATGATTGTCTTGAAGAGGTGCAGCCGGGACGAGGACGAGGATCCGAACAATGACTTTTCCGAGCTCGAGAACCTCCAAGAAAGGGCCAGCGACTCTGAAGACGACTACGACGAAGATGATGATGACATTTGTCACTATTCTCTTGCGAAATGATCTACCTAAGGAAAGGATTTTGTATTTTCGTTGATTGGAATTAAAGAACCATAGCCATACTTTATGTGATTTTTTTTTAAGAACCATAGCCATAGCCATAGCTCATATTTTTTGTCAATTAGGGATATGGAAGCATAACCATCTATCTTATGTATTTGTAAAAAAAAAAGACCTGGCGTCCACATGCGTGGAACCATAATCTACTTTATGTATTTCCATATCCGATGATTTATGTTTCAATTGTGTGCTAGAAATAAAGAGTCGTACGAATTTGTCATTGTTGTCACTGTTTATTATATAACACTTGTTACAATGGTCGATGAAAGCACTCGTGTAATGTATGTCCATACATTCAGAGTTTCATTTTGCATTCATTTAGCTTCATAAAGTACACGATACATTTTGACTCGTTGGAGTATTTCATCCATCCTCACGTTGCTCGTGTAGGGTCTTTCCGTCTCCATCCTCACGTTGCTCGTGTAGGGTCTTTCCGTCTTCACTGCAACGCCTCTCGCAGAGGTCTGGGGTCTCGCGTATGGACTGGCTGCGGGTTTACTCTTTTCGGCTTTCTGGAGTATTTCATCCATCCTCACGTTGCTCGTGTAGGGTCTTTCCGTCTTCACTGCAACGCCGCTCGCAGAGGTCTGGGGTCTCGCGTATGGACTGGCTGCGGGTTTACTCTTTTCGGCTTTCTGGAGTATTTCATTCATACTCACGTTGCTCGTGTAGGGTCTTTCACTCTTCTTAACTGCAACGCCGCTCGCGCAAGTTTTGGGTCTTTCGGTCCCGTCAACGCTGGACACAGGTTTCTCGTAGGTATTCCGCATCAATGGATCTGACATAGCCAATTCGAAATCGTAATCAAAGTCATCACCTTCACACTTGTCCCGGTGGTAGTCATCAGCTAGTGTATTTTGCCACGAATCCCACATATCTACCAAACAAGCTCTCGAGTCACACACAACTAACGAGAAGCGCGGGACAGTCAGGCTGCATGTCAGGATGCGTTTCAGCACATCGTGTGCATGGCTGTACAGACACAATGGCACGATTTTGCGTTGGGGTTGGGATCCGTGCGTCTGTACTGTGATATGGGTCATCTCGCCTACCGCACTGGTAATCTGAACGGTGTAACAAGTGGTTACCTTTCCGTTCCCATCGCGGGGCTTCCTAGTGTAGTGAGTCACCACCAGGTCGGGGCTCTTGGTGTATGTGCTATGGTACTCATCCTCATCACTGAGCTTGTCAACGGCGGGGCTTTCTTTGCCCATCAGCGTTTGCACGTGAAGCTTGATCGTTTTCCGTAACACTGCGGCTGACAGCGTCACGGACCAGTTCTGTCTATTGTCCAACCTAACAACAGAGACTTCACACGAATCTTCATCCGTTATAACACAGGCGATACTCGCATAAGCTGTACCCTTGCCGTTCACAAAGTTACTCTTCCTCTGGAAGAGAGAGTCGAAATTGCTCTTTACCATAACGGCCATGGCTAGCTTACAGCTATATTAGCTCTCGCCTGTTTATTTAATATCACTAAAGCCAGTCTAGCCTAGCTTGAACAAATGAAGACTCAGTGTGAATATATGTTTTGTTTTAAAAAACGCATGTATTTGTATTACACAGGATAAAAGACCATACATGGTACAAGAGGGTTGTTATTACTATTAAGACAGGGGCAGTATGAAAGAACCTTTGATTTTTTATATTGCACACATGACCCTGACCAGTTACAGAAAGCAGCTAATTACACACACGATCCCTTGATCAGCCCATAACCCTCAGCTTCACAGTAGTTTCCCAGTCCCTTAACCTGTTATTGCATGTAATCAACATGCTATAGAGCATCTGCTGTGTCCGAGAGCGCTGCTCTAGCTCATCCGGGACCTGTTTTATCTATGACGCTCACGATTGTCGCGTCAAGGGCTGAGAACATCTCCAACTTCTCACGTTGAGACGTGGGGAAGACGGAGCTCAGCAGGACGGACCGAGAAGGGGTTCTGCAGGTCGGGCAGGACGCGAGCAGCGCCGGCTCAAAATTTTCCTGGCTCCTCCACTGGATAATACAGTTCGAACAGAAGCAGTGGTCACAACGGGATAGGACACCGAAGGAAGGGTGAGCTCGGCACGGGACCCGGTTAAAGCATATTGAGCCGAAGCGGAGCTCGTCAGGGCACCGGATTTGAGGTAGATAAGCACAGCTGAGCCCGAAGCGACAGGGGAAGAACCTTGAGAAAGGACAAAATGGCTGGTGATCATGAGGGTGTCTAGGTGGAGAGAGCTCCCCTCGAGAGGAACACTGGCCTACTCGCAGACGGGAGTGTATTAGAATGTTGGAGAGGAGAGTACGCATGTTGACTTGAGCGAGATGTGGCGTAGAAGTAAGTACGATTATACCGATGTTGCTTATGTAGTACAGGTAGGCTTGTCAAACTTGTAAATCCGGTCTAGATGTAAGCCAGCTGTTGCATAAAGGATAATTATGTGATTACCAACTGCTATGACTCATCCTTACCTAGGGATTGTGTCAACTATGACTCATCTTTACTAAGGGGATGGGCCACAGACCGTTTATCCAACCTCAGACGGTTTATCCAACGAAGCATTATTCAAACTATTATTACATTGGATGCAACGTTTGTCTGCTGAGTCCCAACTGTATTACAGCTCAAGTGGTACACAGTTCAGTGTCAGAAATGACAACTGTGGCATACAGAGGAGTTTACGGTAACTTTTCTGTGGATTATGTGGTCATTAGAGGGGGCAAACAGGAGCTTGATGCCTACGCTCTGTTTGCAAATATGAATGACTTTAGCTACGACATGTTACTGGACCTGGACAACGAGGAGTCTTCGTGGACAGAAGAGTACGTGATCCCTATTAAACAAGAGCGACTTGTCAAGAAATACACGCGGTACATAACCGATACACTGAAGCTTCTCCGAAAGCCATTCCCATACGAGCAACGTCGCGTACTGTTTGTGTCTTCCAGTTACATACCCAGACCGTTGATCGGGATGACGGGGGCTAGGACAGAGATGATATCCCACTTTTTCAACTGTTTTGGCAAGGTGTACATGGTAAATGCCGAATCCCTGTGCAACCCGGTGTTCATGGACAAGTGGAGTGTGACCGGGGGTGTGCGACATCTGAAGGACAATCACACCGCTCTGGACAATCACATTCCGGTAAAGTTGGGTGTCATGGAGCGGTTATATATCTTCTCAGGTGTGTTGAAGGAGGACATTGGATTAGACCACTATCTTGTGTACACAGAGGATCATATCACGTACATCACAATGTCTCAGTATGTGTCCCGTCTCAGGCTACGATGGACAGCTAGAGTTGAAGCGATTGAGAGAAACCCCGACTGTGAGTACGTCATAAGACCATGCGGCGGCATTTCCTTTGTCTACGAATACCACTCGCTGAAAAGCGAGTTCGTATTGAACAAACTAAAGGCGTTGTTAGCCCATATATTCCCCCCCCCACCCCCCCCCCACCCCACCCCAGACACCAATGTAATGCTTTATGTACATATGTGAATTATATGTGAAATGTTACAATCTGCATAAAGTGTGTTATGTGCAATCAACCGTGTCGCATGTGTGTCTGAGAGTACTTTCCATGAGTGTTTGCGACTGAACCATTTGCTGAGACACAACATTTTCCTGGATCCTGGAACCTCACGAGGATCCAATCCTGGGTCCCACAGACTTAACATCGGTTGGACAAATGCTCTATCTCTCTGTAAAGATTTGGGCGCTCAAGATGAGGGTTGTATTAACTCCGCCCACTCTAGACTCTCAAACGTAACATCCTGTTATTCTGTCAGTGACCGAGCTAGGGTGGACATCTCTCTGGACCTTTTTGAATGTTCATGGAGTTTGACGAATGGTCCATGCTTGTAAATGTGTCTAGTTGAGGTTCACCCTCCACCCACCCCGGTACGGTCCATTTAAGGGTTTGTATATTTCCATATCCACACGTAGACCCTCCCCAGAGGCTGATCCTATTTTTTTTTCTTCCCATTGACCCAGCACTGGTTGGACAAATGCTCCCAACTTGGATGGGTTATGTAATCATCTCGGATTGCAGCATGTGTATATGTGTGTGTAGTTGAGGTTCACCCACCCCCACCCCGGGACGGTCCATTTAAGGGTTTGTATATTTCAATATCCACACACACACACACACACACACACACACACACACACACACACACCCTACCCAGAGGCTGATCCTATTTTTTTTTCTTCCCATTGACTCAACACTGGTTGGACAACTGCTCCCAAGTTGGATGGGTTATGTAATCGTCTGGGATTGCAGCATGTGTATAAAAGACTCAACTGCTCCTCTGGGCAGCGTTCTTCCAGGCACGCTGCATTCTTACACTGTGCTCCCCTGTATATGTGTAAAGACACCTACTTGTTTCATATACTTCTGTACACTCAGCCGGTATGGAAATGTACATTCAGATCACACTGGGTCTGATGTGCATGGCCACGATGACAGTTGAGTCTTGTGTGTTGAAAAGGGTGAGAGGTCTTACAGCTGAGACACTTGGACCCATCACCATATTAGGTACAATGGGTAATACTGTTAAGCTGTTGGGGTACTTGGAGAGTTCCACTCAGCCTTTCTACAAGGACAATCAAGCCATGTACGCTAGAGACCACATATACGAGTTCACAAAGACCGTAGCGGGATACCAAGTTAACATTCGCTTTCTCACGTGTACCGACGAGGGCGCGTACACAATAGGAAGCGAGACTTTCAATCTGAGAGCCGAATCCGATACATGTGGTATGTTCTATTATAGTCACAAAGTGGACAAGGTGAATAATGCGGCATTCGTGAGCCCACTAGATGGTGTCATTAGAATCTCTATGTTGCGCATATATCCCAATAACAACATGTGGAGTGTTATTGAGGTGTGGAATAACACTATGAGCAGAACAATAAGTCATGCGCAATGCTGTTTCATGATCCACACCGGGAATACATTTGGTGGATATGGTGACACATTCTACCAGTATTTCATGTCTCAGAGACAGGGACAGGTTAAAGCCTCATGCGCCAATGCCCAGCTCGCCAACGCCACCGTCAATCCTATCACTACAACCACCAGAGTCCCGACTATCGTGCCACATCTCGATAAGCTGGAGGATGTAAAGACGTCCGTGAAACTGCTCAACGTGAGCGACAGTACGTATACAGTAGTTGTTTTACAATGACAGCAGTCTTCACTTTCAGCTAACTAACGTTGACTTTTCATCTCGTACCACCCCCCTCACTACCTCTCTGCAGGTCTAAGCGAGTTGAAGAGAATGCTGGACAAATATAACGGGAAGGCGAGCGGGAAGGAGAGCTGGAAGGACAGCGAGAAATCGGCGTGTACTCCCCAAGCACAGAGTGTTCTGACAACCTTTATCATTATGATGACAACGCTGATGATTGCAGCATAATGTGTGATATGGACCAAGTGAATGCTATCATCATGTACATATTATGTGCCATTTCGATTAGTGCAATTGTGTATATATAACAATGTAATAAACTCAATCCGGTGACTTTTCTATTGTGTACAGGCCTGAGGTTTTTTTTTGTCCAATACAAGATGCAACTTATGGATATATGGTGACCATCTAACAGTATTTCATTCCGTTTCCTTATAACATAATGACAAAGCACACAATTCACCTTGTACACTTTATTGAATACACATATGTACACACCAATGCGGATCGTTTTACAACCCTGTGTTCACATGCGTTATTTCCTCTTGACTTTTTCTCTTCATGATCCTTTCCTCGACTCTTCCATTAGAGTGATGTGTTCTCTGACCATTTCTTTGTCCTCCTTGGTCATACAAGCAGTCTCCAGCCATTTCTTGTCCTGCAACAGCTGGTGAGCCAGAAGTCTCTCGTTCGCACTGAAAGTCAGCAGCCGCAAAACCATCCGTTTCACTAGTTTACACTCCATCGCGTTGGGCATTATAAAGTCAGGGTCCCAAGTAGAAGCAACGTCATTCTGTAAACATTTCACAAACGGATGATCTTTGGGACATAGAGTCTTTAGGATGATCCGGAATGTAGGCACCATCACATTTTCATAGCTACGCGAGAAGAACACAACCTTACCTTCCATGGCGTCCGCTATCAAGACCCCAAGGCTCCACATGTCTATGGCGCAAGTGTACTCGCAAGAGTCACTGTTCATAAACAATTCAGGAGGCCTGTATGACTCGGTCACTTGCATAGGGCTCATCCATTTGCAGGATAGTCTTGAGAGGCCCATGTCAGCCACCTTAACGGTGAGGTCGTGTGTGAGTAGCACATTTGAGGGCGACAAGTCCCTGTGCACCATATTCAGGCTGTGCATGTGAGCCAGAGCCTGAGCCACCTGCACGGAAAAATGAGCCACGAAACTCAACGGGAGTAACTGTATAGTATGGCCTTGCTTGGAGTGGACTTTCAGGCCGTGCCCGTTGTGAATCACTTTACTCAATGTGTAGGGTATGTAAGGCATGAGCATGGCTACTGTTCGCTTCGTTGAGTCACAGTAGGACTCAATGAAACAATCTGTCATCTGCACCACATTAGGGTGACCCCTTAAAGCGGCGAGACAGGACAGTTCTCTCACGGTTGCGTCCTCTACTCCATTGGCGGATAGACCCGTGTGATATTTCAAGGCGAACTGGCATGCAGTCTTCTTACATGTGAGTTTGTACACATCTCCGTACATGCCTTTGCCGATGATGGAAGGGTCTTTCAGGTAATTCTCCATTCTGATAGATATAAAGTTTCATCTGTAGTTGTGCACGGAGCTGTGTGTCGGTGTCTACTCCGTGAGTTGTGGACAAGTTGAATCTACAGGAGTGCTGATGGGCTATGGTCCCTCTCAATATAAAGGGTTCTGTCATACAATGTGGGTTGGTTTGTCCAACCGGTGGTACATCAATTGGGGAGAGTGAGTATACAACCATAACCCCCTTCTCCAACCTTGGAACATTCATCCAACCTGGTGGGCTCTTTGTTCAACCTTGAAACATTCATCCAACCGCGGGGGCTCCAACCACGGTTCATTCAGCCGAGCACGGGCCATTCATCCAAATGCGGACGATTCATCCGACCGAATCAGACTGTAGTGGCATATAAGATCAACCCAGTCACTATGCTCAAACATTCATAAGAACATTCATCCAACCGTGGGGCTCCAACCACGGTTCATTCAGCCGAGCACGGGCCATTCATCCAAATGCGGACGATTCATCCGACCGAATCAGACTGTAGTGGCATATAAGATCAACCCAGTCACTATGCTCAAACATTCATAAGATTTTCAAATCTCAAATGATCAACAGTCTCTCCTGAATGGCTCAACATTGTAGAGTGTTTCGCTTCAGGTTCAGCTTTAAGAACTACACCAGTCAAGATGAAAATAACATACGGACTATATTGACCGAGGCGACGTGCAAGTTTGCCATAGTTGTGAAAAACAAAGACGATCTTGTGGGGTTTGTCCACAGTAGAATTCGAAGATCTATACCCACAATACAAAAACATGTGGGTAAAACTTCCAACATCAAGATGGTGGACAGAACAATATCTAACATTGACTTGTACAACGAATACAAATCCATGGTAAACGACAGAGGCGAGATACTACTGTGTGTGGGGACCCCTACACAGAAGAGAGGGTTTAGACAGCTTACAGGGCTTAGACTGCGAGTCGCAGACGAGAAGAGTACCACTGCCCCCGTCACAGCTGAGAACACGGTCACCGGTGTGAAGACAATGTGTGTCAGTAAAAACACCATGGGTGTCATACACTTGAAGAAAGCGCTTCTGATGCGCTTCCAGAAGGAGACAGAGGCAGGTGTACAACAACAGAGCGCTGATCCTGACGTCCCCACTGATGCTTCGTCCAAGATATCCCCACACGAAGCCGCTGTCGCGCAGGAACCGACTACTGACACCCAGGGATACAAGGACATATCCGAGGATGAGTTGAAGTACATGAACGTGACCAATACGAATGCACCGCCCGTCCCTGAGCCCACAGTGGACAGCGGTAATGTGCTTGTCATGGGGATCGCCGCTCAAGTCAATGCGAACGACTTAAAAGGTACCTTCAGTGACTACGGCAAGGTCGTCACCGCTACAATAATAGCGTTCGACACCAATCCTTCGGCTCGTCACTACGGACTTGTCGCCATGTCTTCGGTCGACGAGGCCTTGAAGTGTGTCGAGTGTCTCAACGATACAGTGCAGTTCGGAAATAAGATGTTCGTCAGACATGTCGGAGAGGTAGACCTTGGAGCCCGGGTTAAACCTACAAAGGTGGACAATCCGAATGTACACTCCGTAGACAAGTGGACCAGTTCGGATGCAAGGTCCGGGGTTTTGGGTTCTCGAGCCAAAGGAGAGGTCTCAGCTAGTTACAAAGCCCTGGATCGCCCAGTGCACGAAGGAAAGCCGTGTTGGTGGACCAACGAGTTCGTCAATCGTGAAAAGCTAGGCTTATCAAAGTACAGGTTTTGGCTGCAGAAATGTTTAATCGATCACAGGTGCGACCCTTACCTGATGAATGAACTCTCACACGTAGACCGATGTGAGGCGCTGCTTAAAAAGTACTGTCATGCTCGCGATGATCTGCGGCACCACAAATTGTCACAGGGATCCCAGGACACACTAGATCGGAATTGGAGAATGAGAGGACCATCCCGTGACAGGATGGGGAGCAGGTGGAGCTCTCGAGACATGGTGAATACGCACCGAAGATCGCACTACGACAAGTACTACCACTCACAATCCTCCTCCTCATCCTACCCGAGTAGTAGCCAGTGGTCCGGAGGAGAGGCGTCAAGGAAAGCTCGAGTCTACCGAGGAGGGGCGATGGATTTTCCTCCCTACATACACTACTCATCCTCCTCATGCTACCCGAATAGTAGAGTAGTAGGAGGGGCGTCTAGGAAAGGTCGAGTCTAGCGTGGAAGGGCGATGGATTTTCCTCCCTACATTTGCCGTGTAGCTGAATAAATTCCCCTTTCAGAGATATATGTAGTGTATGCACACTGTATTTGATACAATGTTTGTAGTGCTTTGTAATAAAATCCATTTTGTACAACAGCTCTTGTGTACATTGCGATTTGTTTTTACAGCTACTGTGAGTTGTATATGAGACATTGATCCTTTGTAACTCATTGATTGTTTACATCGACTTGTTTTCAGAGGGATGTTCACCGTAGCTCAGTCAGAGAGAGAATGGTAAAGTGTTAGGGTTAGAGACTCCGGGGGAGGGGTTATGACTAGCTCCACCCTTGATTGTACCCTACAAATGCTTATGCACATGTCCAACCGCGGAGCACACGTCCGACTGTGTTAAATGTGTTAAAAAAAACTCTAGAGCTGTTCATCCTAGCACAGTCAGAGAGACAATGACAAACGTTTAGGTATAGAGCCTCGGAGAAGGCGTGGTTTATCTAGTATTACCTCCTCTAAATCGCCCTTTGGGTTCAGGAGAGATAGAACCTTCAACCACAACTTGAGGACATAATACATAACACTGGAATGATGACACGATGTGAATCTTTATTTCAAACAAAACTCCGCTCCATTCCTTAGTTCCATTTGTCAAGTTGAAGATATGTAAGATGGTACTCATTTTCAAACTGTGCAGGAGTTAACAGGCTACCACTCTACACAATTGCCTTACACTAGTCCTCAATTTCGGGTGAGAGCTACGTCAATACGAGCAGTGAGCCTTGGTTGGACAGTTTGTCTTAGGTTGGACGTTTACCCTCAGTTGGATGAAATGCTCTCATAGACTTTAACATTGGTTTGGACATTTTGCTCACTCTCTTAAGTATGGGCGATCAAGGAGTGTTGTATTAGCTCCGCCTACTCTGGACTCTCAGGTCTAACATCGTGTCATTCTCTCAATGACTGAGCTAGAGTGAACATCTCACATGACTTTTGTTGAAATTTTTCAACTCTTTGGATCTCGATCAAAACCCACCCCGAGTAGGACCCTCATGAGGCTTCAATTTGAGTTCCCGTAGTATACTCGAGGTTATAGGTTTATCCCCGGTAGCTTGGAAATAAACTCATGTACAACATGTTCTGCTTGGAAATAAACTCATGTACAACATGTTCTGCATCTAAGTGTCTTTATTGGCAATACAAATTATATAAACTGAGTATACATGTTACGTGGCAAAGTGTCTTATACAGCATATATGAGATACACAACGTCGGTATACAACATGCTATGTGGCAGCGATTATACAAATGTTAGTCCACTAGTTTTCTAGGAGCAGTTACACAAATCTACTGTAGTCATTTCTGATTAAACTAAAATATAACAAAAACTATTCTTGGTGAACAATGTCACACTTTCACAGTGCACAACCACCTCAATTTGCCTTGGATAAAGTGAAGTAGGTTGAGTTTTTGCAAGACGGCGCATGTCGGCCTGCATTTTGGCCTCTCCGAGCACGTCGGCCTGCATTTCGGCCTCTCCGAGCACGTCGGCCTGCATTTTGGCCTCTCCGAGCACGTCGGCCTGCATTTCGGCCTCTCCGAGTACATCGGCCTGCATTTCGGCCTCTCCGAGCACGTCGGCCTGCATTTCGGTCTCTTAGATACACAGTCAACATATCGGGCTCGCCCGTGGAGGACACAACGCAATAGAAGATACTCTTGAGGTCAGCGTCGTCAACGGGGTCCAATACCAGCTTCTTTGACATGGGCCAACCTACTACACTTGCCACCAGGCTCGTATTCATAGACTGTTCAGTCATCCGTCCCTCATCTGGAATGAACATGTTGTCACATTTATCATTACGGCAGGGTTTCATCAACCAGTACAAGTTTTCGAAGTCTTCTTGCCAGGCAATACCTTCACAGTCAATTTCCATACGCTGGCCCACTGTGACCGGTATAAATACAGTTTGCAGCAGGTTTTTGTACAAGGGTCGTACAATGTGAGAATAAGGTCGTATGATCATCATCTTCATTTTCTTGATACGACCATCCATTGTGTGACCCACGGGTAAACCAGTCAGCTCATGACCGACTTCGGTTATGTAGTACCGTCTCTTGCAGCCTAGGAGAGATGGGTTCCGTACAAGGTCCGCGATGATCACGCTGGGGCTGATCATCATTGGACTTTCTCCCTGTAGAGTGAGACATTTATAAAGATATTGGTCATCATGTCAACTACAATTGACAACAATTTCTCATTTGAGGAAATGTTCAAGTTTCTTTAACTGTACCTTGATATGAACATTTTCCCATTCTTCACCCCACCACAACTCTGTCTCCAATGCCACCCCAGGCCAATCCATAGCAGCTTCTTTGGTTAAAGAGCATCTCAAAGTACAGGGTTTGCCATGTTGACAGTAGTCGAGGGTTCCGTCCGTGGTATTCAAGGGGGCATCGCTCACGGTTGCGTTAACCAAGGCAGATGTGTTACCGCCTTGACACCGGTACAGTTGATTCTCAGGTCCTTGCACGTTTGTGAATATCAGATGCTTCTCCCATCGGACACCCTTCTGTCCTCCTTCCAATTCAGTCCAGGTTATCTGCTCGGTTGTCTTCAGGGGACAAGATACTGCTGATACAGTGTCTCGTTGTAAGGTGACATGGACCACTTGTTGAGAAACAACTCCCGTTGCTAGCAGAAGGAGTAGTAGGAGAGCCATTGTAGCTCTTTGTGTCTCAGCAGTTATGGCAAACTGTGTCTCTGCTGTGCTGGAGTGTATGTATATAAAGGTCCCGGGTCTGACTCATCGATGTGGAGGTTGGACAAAAAGTCATGTGCAATATTTGGTTGGGTAACTGCTTTACAGTGAGATAGTTTCGAATCCCATTGATGTAACATTGGTCGGATGACCGTTCGGCTCTCGGATAAACGTTCAGCTGTCGGATAAACGGTCGGCTGTCAGATAAAATGTTCGGCTGTCGGATAAACGGTCGGCTGTCAGATAAAAGGTTCGGCTGTCGGATAAACGGTCGGCTGTCAGATAAAAGGTCCGCTGTCGGATGACTGGTCGGCTGTGCGGGGCCCGGTCGGATAAACGCACCTTTTTTTTTTGCTCACTCACAGAGTAGGTTTAAAAACCCTGTCTCACCCCACCTGTACTCAGAGTATCAGAGTATGATCAACAGCTTTGATTTACTCTCAGCTACTGAGATTTGTAAGTTGACTCTGTATCACAGTAACAGTCATGGCTAGCTCAGACAAGGAATCTTATCTGACCAGCCTCACTAAATGGTTGCTACAGCAATTAGAGACGCCGCTGAGCCCTGAGGACCCTATCAACATCGCGCATGTCAAGTATCAACTGAGAGTACAGGGTTGGGACACTCGCAGGCTATACGATGTCCTTAACGTGCTGGAAGGTATTGGGCTTCTGAGCAAACCTACGAGACAATACACACAAGAGCATCAGGAGGTTAGCCTGAAAGCTCACGCCAATACCATCTACCGGCATATGCGCACTAACCCAGGGGTGTTTGACTTACGGCAACTGGTTTTACGATTCAGCGTTCCAATGCGCAGGATGTATGATATTTTCAGCGTCCTGAAAGGAATCGGTGTTGTGACAAACACGGGGGTCGGATGTTACAATACTACTACATTGCTACAGTCAGAGTCGGCGCTCTACTGGAAACGGGCTCTGGATAACATCTGGAGTGACCCCGCCAAAGCGGCTGTCCTTCAGAGCAACTGCCCAGAGTTCCAGTTCGTGGGGATTGACATCAATGGACTGACATCGGATTTCCACACCATCCAGAGTGACTCACCCAACTTCCAGTTCGTGCATATAGACGGTGATGACCCAATAGTGGAGTCCTACATCATACAGAACGACTCCGGATTCCAGTCCTTGTCTATGTTAGCGGAGTCTCACGGCGCACCGAGTGCCTATCACGAAGGCAAAGTGGAGTGTGTGGACACTAAGGACCTGACAGCGGAGAACTTTCAGTTTGAGGACATCCCGATGAACCCACGCGGAAGCGAGGTCGATTGGGACTCAACAGCCTACTACAGTCCTTACTATGGTTAGATGGGGAGTTTAGCAGTCCACCCGAAAGGTTCTTTCCATTCAAAGAAGACAATACTTGTCCTAGACCTGAAGATACCCTCGCTGATTTCATTGACAATCTCAATATGCCTCTATATTCTCTGTGAATTGGCTGTTGTTGTATATAACATTGTACATACATATATCAGTTACAAATAAAGTGTATGCAATGATTTACGCTTCTTGTTGTGTACTTTGCCCCATGATACATGTTATAAAATAGCAGGACGTACTGATATTCTACCCATATTATGTTATAACAGGAGTACGACATCCTCAATCAGTCTATGTAGCACATACACGATGTTGTAGAACAGCGGCATTCATTTCTTAAAAAAAAAAAACAAGTGCCTGGGTCAACCATTTATTAAAGAATATAATATAATGGTGATAATCGTCACGGTTCATATACATACATTGTGATATAGATGTGTTTGGTACACACAAAGACAATTCGCATGTACAAAGGACACATTTCACAGTAAAAGTTTCATGTTCTTCAGCTTCAGCCAGAGTGATGTTTTCATGTCATGGCAGTTCGGGTGATGTCCCTGCCTAGGCAGGTAGCTTCCCTGGATGGCCATGGCGCTGCAGACAACGCAACGGTTCGACCCGCAGATTGCAGTATACCCATAAACGGCGTTGGTGACAGTATCCGGGAACGCAATGAATCCTTTTCTGTACCGCTCCTTCCCGATTATGACCATCAGGTCACATTCTCGATTCTTGAACCTGTGTGCGATGTATGGACAGTGGACGCCGGCCTTGTGCGTGTGATAGATGTGCTCACCCAGTAAGGTATCATTCTGCACAAAGGTGTTGATTTCGATTTCACACTGGAAACATTTGTGTGTGTCAACCGTGCGCGGAAGGTGGTGCATGTTGGCAGACTCTCCCAGTACACTGAAGTCTGTGGTGAAGTAAGCTAACTCGCTGTAGGTTTCCAGGTCGCCCCAGCGATATGCACAGCCGGGTCCTCTTGCAGTGAACAAAGGTTTTTCGTCGATAGACACATCCAGTTTCAGGTTCAGATAAGTCTTGAGATGGCTAGCCATCTCCGCACATGTGGTATGATGCCCTTTGCTGGATTTACGTGCGCAAATAAAGCAGCGTTCATACATGTCAATTGTAACGTACCCATTTCTGGAGTACGCCATGAACTCGGGGAATGCCATAAACCCCATTTGGAACCGTAGCTTCCCTTGTGTGACGTGAATCTCATTTTCGAGACACCCTGTACTTGGCCTTAGCATATCGACACTGTCCTCCTCCGCTCGACACTTTAAACCAGGGTCACCTCTTTTGTACCCGGAGAGTACGATTCTACAAGCCTTACACTGTACTCGATGATGTTCACACTCGTGGGAACTCACTGAATTGTCTATACTTCTGGGACAAGATGGTATCCACTGCACTCTGGTATATCAAACACCAAGACTTTGTGAAGGTAAACAGCAAGTCTCAACTTGTCTCTGTGTTTATATACACAAGCTCTGTTCCTTTAACATACCCAGTTGGAGATTTCACACTAGGTTGGCTATAATGGCCTTGGTTGGACGAATAGCCCACGTTTGGATACAAGGGCCTGGTTGGACGAATGTGTTAGGGTTGGATTAAAAAATCGGGATTGGTAGACCGTAGATGGGCCACCCGCCCCCTGGTGGCCAAGTACCCTAATAACACGGACCTCATATCTACATAGTATGGATAGCTGTTAGAATGTGTTGTGATGAACACTGAAAAGTAATGACATTCTTTGGTTTATGTTTATTACATTTATTGACGGTATGAAACATACACTATGATACAGCACAAAAGTATTCATGTCTAATAGTGTATTCTCTTATAGTATAACATACGTATCCACACATTGCTACTACTACTACTAGTACTACTACTACTAGTACTACTACTACTACTACTACTACTACTACTACTACTACTACTACTAGTACTACCAACTAGGAGTCATCATTTCAACACCATGAATCAACAGGTCTTCATTGTCATAGCCCCTCTTCAGCAACACTTCCCCGTAGTGATTAGGTATGACCCTCTCCAGTTCTGACAGCTGATCTCTGAACACCACAGTTGCCGCTTCGCTCAACACCATTCGAATGGTGTTACCATTGTTGATTCTAGAATGCAGTTCCAACCCCTCTGGTGTTTCGTACATATGGCTTTCTTTACCCTTTAGGGCGGCTATCCCAAACCCTTTAGCTGTAACCGTCACCCGAGTGGCAGAGCTAGACCCGTACAACATGAGGTCACAGTGAGTAACGTCCCGATCCACCACCAAGTCCATAGCAACCGAGGGCTGCTTGAAGCTCTGGTGAATACATTTAGTGTCTTTATCAACCTTGATTGCTGTTCGCTGAGCTGCAGTGGCTACAACTCTAACCCCCTGGGGTGTCGTTATGGTCATGTCATCCAGACCAGCTCGAACCAACGAGTCTACTTTCACCTTCCAGTCCTCCGGATTGAACTCTTCTCCTTCCTTAGTGCTTAGATCTTTGTAAGCACTTCGAAACACCTTATCGCCTGTGGCACTACAAGCCAGCATGATACCCTCGGGGTCGATAGACACAGCTGAAACTCCTCTCGAGAACAGCACAGCTCCGTGCATGGAGAGTCCATTCTGTGTTGCCAAACATGTACGCTGTACATACTCCGGTTCAGGCACCAAGCTAGTCCTCGGTCTCACGATCAAAGTGATCTCGTCCACGTCCAGATGGTTCGTCGCACTCACCACTACACCCGTAGTGTCCTTCGCCACGGAAAGAGCCAGGGTCATGTGGTCCTTCACTATAACGGTACAGTTTGAACCCAGTTCCAGCGTACTGAACTGACTCCCCTTCTCCAACACCACACGGGAATCGCTACCCAAGTGTAAGTCCATTTTTTGCTCCAACACCACCTCAGCCGAGGAGTTGGCAGCCTTGATGCTCTCTATGGATCTAGGTGACACCATCAAATCGGGACCGTCTATCGTCGCGACGCCTTGCTTGATAGCTATCCGCAGCTTGTCTCTGTTGCCGATCATCACGGTGTCAACACTTGAGCCCCCGATGATAATAGCCTTAGTGTAGTCATTGGAGATGATGAAAAAGTTGGTAGCGTTTGCAGCACCTTTATAAACACCTTTGCCTTCAACTGAGATGATGGCGGGCATGTCGGCCTTAGCCACCAACAATTTACCGTACCATCCTATATCCTCGAACTGTTTGGTTTTTAAGTAGGGTACCTTCATTATAGGAGCGTTTGCGTAGAGTACCATTTCTTTGCTAGCAGGACCTACTCTCCTAAAGACGTAGGGTTCGACAACCTCGCCTTTGTCTGTCCCAATATATCTGCGAGTAATACACTGTGCTAGAATACTGCAGTTCGGTGCCTTGAAGATGTTAACGTTCGGCGCCCTGACTGTGAGGAAGGCTGGGCGCTTGTTCTTCACATTGGCGTTACGGGAACACTTATGTGATTCCTTCATCCTTCCAATAGGTCGCGAAATCATGTTGACTTGATACGCCTTAACATCCGTAGCCCTAAGCTGAGGCTCCATGAGCGGATCGCCGCCTTCTGGTGTTGTTACGGGCACACATCTTTCCCTGTCAAGCGCATCTTGGACAAACCTCATCAAGTTACCACAGGGGTCTGTGGCGTTGGGTATATGTCGATCGTAAAAGGCACATTCTTCGTTGGTAGGCACCGCACCCACGTTCTGGGATAGAGACTCCATGAACTTGTGGAATGTAGAACGGTCGAGGTCGAAGCAGTTCCGATGAGCCAATCGGTAACACAGCTCCTGGGTCTCAAAGTCCCCAATGTAGACCTCATTTAGGGGCACGCTGCGCTCCATCGAAAAATTGGCCTGAGACAGGTTATACTCATTGTTGCCCGTTATCATCGCAGGCCACACTTCGACTGACCTCTCTACGCATTGTTCCCTGTACCGGTTGTGCCACTCGTTGATCACTCTAGATACAGGGAAACCAACCACCACGTTCACCTTGCGCAAGGCTTTAACCAGAGAGTTTGCAAGTCTGTTGTTGACATGCTCCAATTCTGCCAGATTCTCAAAGTACCCCAGCCATGATCTGGAGCCGAAAAAAGTCGTCGCTCCCAATTTCCACATATCCTTAGTGCTCAGGGGCAGTTTGTTAGCGACCGACCGCACCGCGTGACTTGCATATTCCCCCTGTGTTATGAGGGTCACTAAAACGTCCACGGAAACCATAGGTAACATCGCGGGCCCCAGACCGTCGAACACCAGGGTCAACATGTGCATCGAGGATCTTGTCAACCAGTAGTAGTCCACAGGGCTGTGATGTCCTTCAGCGACATTGCGAACGTTCTGAGCAAAAAAAAATATGTTGGCCGCTGTACCGGCCATGTTCATGACTGGATTGTTTGCCAACAGCTCCAATGTCTCGGCTAGAGCCTTGGTCTTTGCGTACTGGGCCAATTTATGAGCCATGAAACCGTTTACGGTTTGACTAAGATCCAAGGCCGCAAAGGTCTTTACCAGGGGGTCTCCGTGCACCAGAGCACCGATGTTAGCGAACACCCCATAGGCTCGAGCTCCAAGGACCCACGTCTTGACCGCCAGTTGCGACTTAGGACCGCTTGTGGTCACGCGAGCGTACGCAGAGCCCATGCGCTTCACCGCTCGAGCGCGATCGTTGGGGATGACACTGTGCGCTTCAACCATCATGGCGCTCACGGCGGCTTCTACTTCGGGGTTGCTCATCATTTCCTCCAACTGAGAGCGAGCCTTTTCCACAATCGTTCTCCGCTTCTGCACAAAAGCCTTGACCAGAGCCGCTGGAATCTTGGTGACTACTCGAGCGATAACATTCCTGTCGTTCATACTGGATTCGATTGTCATCCTCAGGGACCCATCCTCTCTTGTAAATTTCACGGGCCACTTCTCTTTATACAAGAACTCACCATCTCGCGCGGTTGAGAAGTTCTCCTCGTCATACAGGGAGCAGTGTGATACCGCACTGCGTCTACGCCTGCTGTGGCTCATCCCGCAAGCTCCTATGCTTTTGTCGAAAGCTTCGGGTTCTGTCTCTGGGTCAACAACATGACGTTCTCGCTCTGAACCGAATGTAAGCGTGCTCATGTCCACGTTTACGTCGGGCGCAGGAATGTCCACAGGATCGCTTTCAAGCGGAGGATTCTCTTCGACGGGTGTGAGATTGGGCGCAGGAACATTTACGGGACCACTTTCAAGCATAGGATTCTCTTCGACGGGTGTGAGATTGGCAACTTCAAACAGTTCAGGACTCGAGGGTCTCGAGTGATCATGAGAAGATAAATGGGATCCGTCTGAGAGTGTGATGGCAGCTTCTTCTTCCAGAGTGTACACTGGTACATCCGGAGAATCACCCTTTGAATCACCGAACCAGTTTTGAGCGTCTTGTCGAGATACAGCCCCGACATCGCCCGGGTTGAGCGCAGATTCGGTTAGGAATGACCTCCTGGTCTCCAAGTCCCCTTTAATTTCAAGAGTACGAAAAACAATGCATTGTTCGTGTCTTAGGTACATCTCACCTTCTATCTCTATATACGCCGAATGTGGACCAGCAGCTTTGTACTTGGCCTCCATCTCCTTTCCAAGTAAAGCATCCAAAGGGTTCAGGCCTACAGAGCCCACATAGGCATTTCTTAGCCTCGACGGACTGCACTCAGACTCTAAGGAGTTGGATCTTCCATAGAGTAACATAGAGGCTTCGGGAGTTATCACAAACCTAGTCTCTTCAGAGTGAGTTATCCGAACCGAGTCATGTAAAGACATTTTAGTTTTTTCATTTCCCACAATCTTCTCAACCATCGCTCTTTGGCTTGCAGCTATAGTCCTCACCTGCAACACTCCGATTGCAACCGCGGACCGTGCTGCAGCAGCTTTCCGCATGAAGATCAAATCAGAGTTAAACTGGGTATACCGCGGGTACTCAGGGAGCGTGCGGTCGTAGAAGTAATTCGGTTCCACAAAAGACAGCCGATTTGCGAGGGACTGATCTTTACGCTTGGTTGAGGTCACCATGACAGCCTTCATAGCTGCACCAGATCCCAGGTTCGTATGATGGTCCTGGGTTAAGGGCTTGAAGCGAACATCTGCATCGTGATACACCAACTGCTCAGCTTGATCGGAGTATGCCGTGAAAGCAACGTAGCGCAGGATATCCGAGGCTGAGGCATAAAATTTGTTGCCTCTGAACTCCTCGTACGTCGCTCGTAGATTGTCGTACATGGTTTCTAGATATCGAGCCCGCGCTGGGATCATTTCCATCATCAGTGTTTTAGCTTTAGTGAACACATCCGCATCCAGCTCCATGACAACTTTACTGTCTTCCGCGAGACCAGTATTTTTCAGGTGTTGCATCGTCCTAGCGTCCAACACCAGTCTGTTCTTATGAAAGAAGTTGGCCTGTTCCTTGATAGCGTTCATATGGGGCATGAGATTCTCCCCATTACCGACCCACGTTGTGAAGTGCAACATATCTTGAGGTTGGGCCAGTCCCGTGGACACAAAGACTAGAAACATAATCAATGCTACTGCAGAGCCTGAAGTTATATCTAGACCCATCTTTTTTTTTACACTTGGATGAAGCTCTGTTAGAGCTGAAGCTATTGTATAATTTAAGTAATTCCCCCTTCATCCAAATGTTTGTAAGTGAGGATCACACTGGATAACGCTGTTTTTAAAAGAGGAGAGCATTCTTACAAATGACATATGTCCAAGCTAATCCAACCCAGGCTGACACATCCAACCGGGGAGCAAACGGTCAACCCAGGCGCCCAGGATATGGGTTCCAGGTACATCCAATATTTCCCTTCCACTGGTAGATGTACCGTGATAACGATCGTCTTCTTTACTATTCGGCTTCTCTTTTCTTTTTCTCTCGTTCCTCCGATCTTCTATTCTCCTCCCTGGAATTGACAGCAGATCATGGCGCGTGGACAACTTGCTGTGCTAATGCAAATTGTACGTGTCTCACAGGATAGTCGTATGAACTTTTGACTTTCGGGTCGATGTAGCACGCAATGATGGCTAATAGGGCGTTGACATGGTGGTAGTGCGTGAGCTCTATGTACATAGGTCTGGTGAAGAGACTGTCCTTGGGTCCTATCAATACATCAACATCATTGTGGTCGACGGATTTCACGTTGACACGGAGCAGGGTTTCCTTCTCCTGAGCTGTCAAGGTCCTGTTCTTCAAGAGAAGGCAGTTGTACCACGTGGCCATTGCATTAGTCTGGGGTGGATGGCTGGGGTTACTTGCGAGAGGAGAGGTCTGCTTCAGTTAATATTATCCGACGGGTTTGGTGAGAGTGGGAGCCTGATCGAGTTCTGGTCAGACTGTGCGTGACTTCGCTAGGTGCGCGGCGGGCTGCTGCCTTTACCCTGTCTTCAAGAATGAATTTTTGGACACAGTCTATCACTGTCTCATCTGCACCGCTTCCCTGGTTGTAATAAAGAAGTGAATAAAGATGTGCAGCAGCAGTATGAAGATGACTCCAGGACAGACTAAGGAGACAAGTGTACACATTTATATGAATCTAAATTCTAAAAAAAAATCTTTCTGTCTTTGTTTTGTCTTGTTTATTCTTTTTCTGTGTTGAACATGTCAATAAAGAGAGACCAGACGCTGAGAAATATATTTCCTTATCATTTTATTCACATATGTAATACTACAAAAACTGCTCCACAACACATACACACACACACACACACACACACACACACACACACACACACACATATATATATATATATATATATATTGTCGACGGTGGCGGTCCTTACATGAAGCTGGATTGTGAATTGTAAGGGTTTGAGCTTCTGCTCATGTAGTCTCGACCGGAGGAGGGTATGCCCATAGCTTCTGGTATGTCTCTCTGAACATCAACCGGGATCCTTTCATGCTTCCCCTTTAGGACGGTAGACGTGAGCACCATGGTCACTACGTACATGATGTAGATTATGATGTTGAACACGGCGATGGCACACTCCATGTTGTGCAACCTCTGTGTATCGCTAATCAGAGGTCGGTACAGCATCTCCATGCAACCTGAAACCACGGCCATGAACAGCTGAATGTTCATCATGATGAGGCACGTAATCACGGTCCTGGTGCTCTTGGTGGATTCCAGACCCCTGTAGGAGCTGTCGGAGTCATCCATTTTCCATTTGCTCTTGGCGGCGAAGTAGCTGAGTACTATGCTCACAACCATGGCCAGGCACCCGAGCGTGATGAGGGCTATCCCCGCATGTATGTAAGCGTACTCGTAGTCGGGTCTGTCCTCGGAAGAAGGCGAGGGCGTGGTGTCTGCGTCCCGCCTACCCGCGGTCCTCGTCCTGTGCTCGCTGTCGATGAAGTACAGGATGTTGTTGGGGATGGTCAGGAACCCCACGATGAGAGAGGTGATGACGGCAATGGCTGCTCCCAGCTTGCCCCTGAAACGGGCCGCGCTCAGGATAGTCACGTTAGGGATGGCTGACATTCTGTTGTTAAACATATCCATGCTTGTGGATATCAGGGAGTTGAAGCCTCCCAGGGTCATTTTCTTGCGATTCATATCTCTCGGAAGGGGATTCTTCAATCCCCCCTTTTTTTGGCAGGTTGTCCTTCCTTACTCGCGTTGCGACACTAGAAGTAACCGTAACGGCCGTCGTTTTGTTTTTGTTCCTGTCAAAGGGATCCGGTTATTGCAGCGACCTAACAATCCTAGAACATTTAATACAATGAAGCTCCGAGAGCCCGTAATCGAGTTCCGTGGCTCGAACGGCAAAATGTGCGCGAAGTCTACGCGTGACCACCGGTGGTACAAGGTTAAGGGTATCACCAAAACCCTAGACTCTATCACATGCTACAGGAAGCGCTCGTCCGGTCACAACATGATAAGCATGGATCTGTTCACGAGGGTCGTCAAGGACCTGAACGCCAACCCGGAGAGCTCGCTCGACTGGGTGTCCGAGTACGTGACAAACCTGAACGCGCCCGAGTCCAAGGGGCTGGCGTTCAAGGACGCGCTGCTGGAACGGTTCAGGTCTAAAGCCCTGACTCTAGAAGCCTGCAGACACCTGTGGGACAGGAGCCGCATGTCCACCGACATAGGCGTCGCGGTAGACGTGCAGTGCAAGGATGTGTTCAACGGAAAGAAGAAGATGTGTGACGTGGGCCCTGTGTCTCGCCTCGTTCTCACGCAGCTCAAGGCTCTGCGCCTGACTCCCATTTGCGCCGGCCTCAAGGTGGCCAGCGTGCCCACGCCCGACATGCTCAGCGAGCCCGGCTCCTATACGTACCACAACAGGTGCACGGAAGGCTGCAAGTCCATGCGCAGCAGCTGGGGCTTCTACACCGAGGTGGACCTGGTGGCCCACGACACCGTAAAGGACAACATAGCGCTGCTGGAGCTCAAGACCAGAAACAACGACATTCTGGACCGTAACACCTTGTGGCGATACAACACGCAACTGTGGCTCACGTGGTTGATGTTCTCGCTCACGTACCCGAGCATGGCCGAACGGTCCACGGCGTACCTAGTGATAATCAGACCCGGGACCAACCGAGTTACCATACGGAGTTGCTCAAGGCCCACCATTTCTAAGACTATGCGCGATAACTTCCCGTGGCTGAACTGTTACTGCTGGCGGGTGCTCAACTGTCTGACTCCTATGTGTGTGAACATGAGAGTGGAGACCAAGATCGCCTCCGCAGCAAGGAGAACGGCGTCCCGGCTAGACCCTACCGACTTGTGTTACAGGAACGAGCTTTTCAACAAAGAGAAAAGGAAGAGGACTAAGACTGTAGAGATGTCGACAAGCGGAGATTCGGATGATGTCCATCCTATTGAACTTAATGATGACAATGACGAATGTGAGTGAACATGAATAAATGTATACATGTGGTGTATTTGCTTCATCATTGTACCATGTAAGAGTTCAGTGAACCATCAAACCAGGGTTTATTTGGCCAATCGTAGACCATTCATGCAATGCGCCTAAAACATCCAACCAATGGTCAGTGGAGGTTATGCTTAGACCCACACTCCCTCTGGAACTGCGCCTTTATACCTAAAACCTTCTCAGTTCTCTCTTAATGAGCTAGCTACAATGAACATCTCTTGACGTTGAGAATTTTTCTTTTACAGGGACTTGACACAAGGTTTTTTTTATCCTCTTCTGTGCTTCATAGTCAGACTAATGCCTAACAGTTACATGTTTTGGCCTTGGTTGGATAACCCCCGCACAAAGCCCGTTGGACTAATCTCATGGCTATGTACACAGACTATATAAAACAACCCCAAGTAATTGCTCAGTGCTGCTCAGCACTTACTCCATTTGACTCGTAATCTACCAGATAACACTTTGACCGACATGGGGTTGAAACACAAGGCTATCCACGCAATGCTCGCCAACCCTCACCTGGCGCCGTTCGAATTGATCGCCAGACCGTCCCAGCTGCAGGATTGGACTCTGATAGACCATCTCATGGTCATCTACAAAGTCAAGGAAAGCGACTACATCGAGGATGACCCGCAGTCTTCCATAGTGAGCATGGCCAGAACACTGGCGTCTGCCTACATGTGGGAAAATCTCGGAAGTCGGTGCGTAGTGCTCGTAAAGGACGGCTCGGGGGCTCAGAAACCAGCCGTGAGGGAGATCAGACTAAACTGCCCCCCTGTACCTCACATAGAGTTCTGTAAACGTAATCTGTGCGCAATAGAGTACACCACGATGAAGCTGTTGGCCGAGATGGGTATGAAAAACAAGCTGTTTCTAGTGACTGGCGCGAAGGGGGGCTCCTCTGAGGCCGAGCTCCTAGAGGGAACCTCGGTTGATAACCTGGTGTCCTTCCACGAGAAGTACATGGACTACCAGGAGCACCAGGACAACGGCGTATACCCGGACACGCTTGACACAGCTCCCGAGTACGAGCTGTCCAACGTCGATCCCAGTTACGTCGACGGCTCGATAGATAGGCCCGAGGGAGTCGACGGCATCTTCGTGGCGACTTTTGCGGACCCCGAGACTAGCCGATTGTCTGTCTTGCGGGACGCGTGTCTACGGTGTAAGAGCACGGAGGCCGACATGCTGCTGGTGGAGTTGGCCAACATTCTGGAAGGTAGTGTGACCGTGTGCACCGGAGACTCCGACGTCGTGGCCGTGCTGACGGCTTGCGGCCGCGAGGGCATCACTATGAGGATAGACAATAAGAGCTACCATGAGGATCGAGACATGCACATGTCGACATTCGGGGAGCTGTTGTTCGCCACTCCTGAGAACCGCCCCTCCAAGATGCCGTTCGAGGAGCTGAAATCAAGCGAGGGTAGGTTTCGACTGCTGTGCGACATCGCCGCGGAAGACGAAGACCTGCTGCCAACGACTCGAAAGCAGCACAATGCTTTCGAGGACATTTTGGATGAGCACAACAAAGTCAACTTTAAGAAAAATGTAGCTAGGTACCTGTACCTAGGCGGGATCAGGGGATCTCTCTATGGTGTCTTTCTGTCTAGGTTCTTCAATTCCAACGCCCAGCGCTCGTTGGATAGTCTGGGACTTGCCGTGGATGAATCTAACGGTGAAACCGCAGTCCATTACATCTTCGAAATACTATGCCGCACATATGACGATAGTCCGTCTACCGGCGAGAAGAGGAAGTTCTCGTCTCTGGAGGAGCAGGAGGTCTCCGAGCTCGACCTGGATGATGCTGAGTATACGGTGGTGGTCCTGAGCAAAGAACAGAAAAAGGTAATGTGCGGCCTCCAGCGGTTGAGTAAGGCGTACATGAAGGGGATGGTGCCGAGGGGCAGTTACGGCCGCTTTTTGAGGTTGAACCAAACGGGGCAGCACTTTTTCATGCGCATGAAAGGAGATGTGATCCGAGACGAGACGGAGCGGATGGAAAGGGTGTTTTTCATGGCGCTGTGCGGGACCGATTATAACAAACTGCCGATGGGGTTGGGGATGAAGAGGTTGATGACCGGAGTGGTAACCAACTACAACTTGTTTTCCCGGTGGTGCAAAGCTCTGAAGAGTCTATTGTGGGGCACCGGGTCTCCTACGGTGAAAGACTATTACGACATGGGTATGAAGCTGGCCAATTTCACGAAAGTCCCCGCGAAAACCCGGTCTAGGCACTGGACCGAGGTGAACTGCGGATTGATGTTTAAGACCATGAAATACGTCTACGAACTGTGGAACCTGGAGAGACCGAAACTCGGGTCCGAGTACGGGTTCTCTGTACGTGACGGCATAGTCCACTTTGACTGTGAAGACAAGTATGTGTGACGAATGAAATGAAAATCACATTTCTGAAATGCATTGCGGTTGTAATGTGCCCCTATAAACATTTGACACGAATGGACCACACTAGCATCTGATCGCATTAGGTGATGTACAAATGAATTACGCACCAACCACACTTCCTTTACACCATCCTAATATGGGAACAGTTCACATTGTCCAAATGAGCTGAAATGAGCTGAAATGAGCTGCCGTGGGACATGTCAGTGTGCACTTGATTGGAAAAGCTGCTGATCGCAACTGCTGAAGACTATTTCAAAGGGTTATAAGGAGCACATCTCTCCTAAGGTTCCTAGGGATAACCGTTTGAAACAAACATTTGTCAGATATTCAGCATTAATATCATGCTATGTTTATATGTAATGATCATATTGTGTTTGTAATAAAAGGTCTCCAATGAAAACATGTACTTTTCTGTCTGTATTCATTGAGGGTATCTAATCAAGGCTCATTTATCCAACTTCGGAATGTTTGGTGAACCATTGTTAAATGAACAAGTGAAATGACTAACACAGGGGTGTTTGCTGGGATGAACCTTCAACTGAGTCACACACTATAGTAATAAGTACCCAAGGAATTTTTATTTTTATTTTACAAGAAACATGGGTTACATAGCTTGTTATATGCATCACAAGGAAACAAATGTCCTTCTGATTTCAAAGTGTTCCGTTGTAATATCCAGCCACCCAACCGGTCTAGCCGACCACTGACGATAGCTCTACCACCAGGTCCATTTGGTCAATTTGCGTGAAGATCAGACTCATCACAAACGCTGCATCGTTATAGTGGCTGGAAACAATGTCATGCGATAGGTCGTAAATGTCCAGATTCTCGATATTTCCACAGCTCAAACGCTTGCAACCCTCCACGATGTCCCATGACAGTAGCCGTTTCACTCGTTCCAATTCACATTTTGTGAGGTTCTCCAACAGCTTGCACAAATGTGATCTATCAATGTGTTTCCCACGCAGATCACAAACTGCAAGTTCCTCAGGGTTGAGCACCTCCACATCAGTCACTTTGAAGTTATGGTCCAGACTTTTGAGTGTGTCGACTATAGCATCCCACGCAACACACCTACTCAAGTAAGACCACATTATGTCAATCAGAGGCTCAGGGTATTTCTCGTAGGATTTGTCTGACCTGTGCTTCTTAAGCATCTGACCGATCAACATGTTTACATTAGGAGTCAGTGGCAGATTGGTGTAGTCTTGTATAGCTGCCACCAGCTTGTCAAACTTGTCCTTATTCGTCTTCAGGTAATTAGCCATTTTAAATTTCGGAGTCAGTTTCATTTTCGTGTCTCTGCTCTCTGCTCTCTTGGATGAGTGAAGATGTGCAGGTGTACAATAAGTGACTCATTTTATACAGCCACGATTCATTTTGGTGGCCGTGACTCATTCGTCCAACCAGTGTTACATCTATGGGAGACCATTTATTCAACCGTGGACCATTTGTCCAACCAATGTTAAGTATACCGGAGCTGTGAGATTGAAAATGTCCAACCAGGGTAGGATCCACATTAGATAAAAGTATTAAAATTCCCAGACACATTTTGTTTTACCTTTTATAGGTCTCAACCGAAGCTCTATAGTGTTCACGACCCACGTTGGCAAGTCATGGCTGTACACTCGTGCCTGTAGAATATTATCATCCCGTACAAACAGGCAATGGCTAAATACAGAGAACATTTTGCCGAGTAACATCAGAACCTGTGTAATGCTCTACGAAAGAGGCTGATGTAAAAACTGTTGTCAGATCGGACAGTCTCACTGCAATCTCCCGCTATGCCATCACGAAAAAAGAGTACAACCCTGGACCTCAACAGCCTAGCCTTGAAAGGCGAGCGTCTCCCCGCGAAGACTCGGCTGGGCATGAGGAGAGAGCTAGGCTTCGAGCCTTCGCTCCCTACTGTAGCTGAGCGAGACCCGACCGTCGCCGACTCGCCGCGCGGCGAGCGTCTCCCCGCGAAGGCTCGGCTGGGCATGAGGAGAGAGCTAGGCTTCGAGCCTTCGCTCCCTACTGTAGCTGAGCGAGACCCGACCGTCGCCGACTCGCCGCGCGGCGAGCGTCTCCCCGCGAAGGCTCGGCTGGGCATGAGGAGAGAGACCTACCAGAGGGGCCGGAAGGGATCGTGTTCGAGATTGGTGCACAGGAGATGCGGTGATAAGGACCTTGGCTGTCCCGGTACCAAGAGGCAAAGCGTTCAACGCGACAGCTCTGGAGCTAGCCCTCATCAAAGGAATTCGCTCAGAGACATATACCCTGGGTCCAGAGTGGACGCCTTCAAAAACACGTACAAGAACCGAGGTCTCCGTACTGAGTTCTACGTGTGACATGTTCAAAGTTTCCCCTTTATGGTTATGTGTGATGCGAAAATAAAAGACACATACATGGATATATGAGTTTTGAGGTTTATTTGTCAAACTTATGTTTTACATCACTCATCAAAGGCTACCATATTCCCACTATATTTTTAACCGTACAGTGTGTCAGAATCATTTTGACACTGTAAGTAAAAGTGGTATGTACCTCCGAAGCGCTTCACGTAGGTCACTGTACGCCAGTGCCACCTTATTAAGCTGCTTTATGTTGTAAACATTATCATGTCCTGCATACATATGGGTCGTTGTTGCTGCTTCCTGAGCTATCACGGTCAAATTTACTCTAATGTAGCTAGGTATCATGGTCCAGTCTCTTTTTCTGAAATATCGATCCTCCTTTCTTTTCACTATGATTTGTCTGAAAAGAGATGTGGAGAGCCTGAATTTCTTGGGTTTCATGGGTGTCATTCGGGATCGTATGGCCTTGTAGAGCTCCCATTCGCCGCAATGTCGCAGCTTCTCACATAGGATTTTGCAGTCCTTTATGTTATCAGCCACATGCCCCACAATGTGCTGCCTCAGCTCTTCGTTACATGCTAAACAGGACACAGACAAAAATAAAACACATGAGTAAGAGTATGTGTGTATATCACAGGGGATGAGGGGCAGCAGAGTAGATACTCACAAATTCCAAGACAACACGAAGGAGTTGAGTTGCAGATCTTTTTCAGATCCCCATGCTTTGTGCACAGCCCACGCAAGAGTTGGTCACCGTCGGCGTTCCGCTTGGCTGTTGTGAAAGCGAGATCAGTCCTTTTCATCGGCTCTTCCATGTCTACCATGTACTTGTGTACCTTGATATTGCGACTGAACCAGATACTGAAACCTGTTGGGTGTACCATGTTCAATGCTCGGTTTGATGATGAGCGCTTATCCCAAGCACTCGGCATTGTATGTGTTGCATCGTGTTTAGCATCCATCGCGCAACGAGCCAGTGAGTTGACCGGTCAACTGACTTGTACTCAGCGCTATTGCTGTGCACATCCCCGGCCTCCTGGTAGTACTCATATAGAGACTCTTTTGCCCAACCATGAGGTGTTTGTCCAACCAATACGAATCTCAGTTCAGAACTGCAGACTAGTTCCATGTTTTTAACTTTCACATTGAATAAAGACTTCGCTTCTATTCATGAATGTGTACAGAGTTTATTTTTTGTGTCTTCTATACTAGGACAGAAAGACATACAAGGTTCACTACATCATATACTTCATTGATACACATTTTGATAGACTTCGCTCCTATTCGTGTATGTGTACACAGAGTTTTTTTAAATCTTCTTTACTAGACATAGAATAATCAGTACATCATGTACTCCATTGATACCTATTTTGGTAATACGGTTTACATATTTTACACAAAACAAGCCCTCAATATTCTTCCTCACTCTCAACGTTTGAATCATAACATCCTTCGATAAACACATTCTTTGTTCTAGGTTTATTATCCGCTCCCTTGAAAGGTTTGATGTGAGATGGCCCGCTGAGCACGCTAAATTGGTGCTCAGTCAGGTCTGGATATAAAGACTGTTTGGTGTTGCGGTGCGGTGGGACCCGGTGATCCTGCTGCTTGGTGTAATCCATCTCTCGGTGTTGTTGATACTCTCGAACCTGCGGCTGCTGTGGCTGCTGCTGCGACGGCGGCTGCTGCTGCGGCGGCTGCTGCTGCGACGGCGGCTGCTGCGACGGCGGCTGCTGCTGCGACGGCGGCTGCTGCGACGGCGGCTGCTGCTGCGACGGCGGCTGCCGCTGATGCTCTAGAAGCTGATGCGCCGGCTGAGGCTGAAGCTGCTGCAGTTGATGTGGAGGCGGCTGTTGGGCGAGATAACGGGGGAACCCACTCACAAAGTTGTCTTTGGGGATAGGTGGAGCCGAAGGGTAGTTGGTACACACTTTAGTCTCCAGCCAGCTGCCAGGTACATCCGCTAGTCGGGGAGCTGTGTGTTTCTTGGGTTCCCACAGAGACATCCGGCTCAAACAGTTAGCCGTGGAACCCTCATGGTGGTAGGTCATAGGGTGGGCGGAGCTCATGCAGTACCGAAACAACAGATATATGTAGTATCTGGAGAGTTTGCGAGTGTCCATCGCTATGACATGGGGAATAGGCGTATCGGCACCCACCGTACTCTTGCACTCCATGCGGTGGAGAGACTCTACATCCGCTCTGGGTACGTACAGCGTCTCGACTCTCTGCCACATATCTCTCAAGAGCTTCAAAGCGATCTGGAATGCGCCTCCGTCTTTGAATGCCGTATCGTGCAGCAAACCCGTAGCGGGTGCCCCTGTCACTATCAGGCACTCAAATATGACCACGGAAGCATGTTCTGAGAACGTGATCTCTCTACGAACCAAATCGTTCATTTCCTACTAATTTAGTAATCCCTCGCAGATGTGTCACAGAGAAGGACAGTATGCCATAAAAGGTTTGGAGTTTGAGTCAACGTGTAAGTCCAAAAAATAGAATGGAAATGGCGCAAGGCAAGACTAAATTCAAGAGCCGCGTCGAAACTTTGCTAGAAATGGTAGATCGTCATAATCTGTATCACGTTAAGACTTTACATTACAACGACGTGCAAGGCGTACTCAAGTGGCTAGAGGTAAAAGGTGATGAAATCACCTTCGCGCAAGACGAAGACACCGTAATGGTACTCAATAGGTGTGTCACCTATCTGCCTAAGCTCGGAAACGTCGGAGTGATGTGTATCTTCGAGCAACCTCCGTTCAACATTGAGGAGAAAGAGCGCCTAGTAGTATACATAAGACGAGAGTACGAGGATGCACATGTCTCACCGAGTGCGAGCTGTAAATACGATTCTATAGTATTGTTCCTGGTGATCCAATGTAAGACGAAATCCCCGTACTCTCTGACCCAGAGCAATTTGGTCAAGGACACACAGAGAATGCTCAATGACTTGAATCGTCAGCTGCCTTTATTCCCGATGTTCGCAAGTTGTCAGGATCATGACATCAACCACATACCGCAGCAGTCGTCGCCTGTGATAGATGGCTTATTGCCCACGAGCTACAACACAACCGCCCCCAGGACGTCCATGGTGACCATAGACAACTTTGGGCGAAAATACGAGCCTGTACAATGTACTGCCGAGGCCAACCCATGGAGCATCTACACCAACGTAGGGGGGTCCCAAGAGTCGTCCCAAGAGTCGACATGCGAGTTCGATATACAACAAATGATAACCGAGCCAGACAACGTGCTCGGTCGAGGAGGCTTTGGTTTGACCGTTCCGATCGACAAGCACCTCGTCGCGAAAACCAACTTGTTTCCAGAAATGGTCAACTGGAGCATGCCTTTCATAGAGGACGAATTCTATCGCTACGCGCACCTGGCCTCTCAAGTGGAAGAGATCATGATCGGTGTCTCGCTAAAACACCCCAACATCCTGCGCACACTCGGAGGCCTGTGGTGTGACATGCCCGGCTACCAGTTAGGAGGGAGGGCTGTGATCGTCATGGAACGGGCCCTATTCTCGCTACAGGAGTTCATGTGGCACATAAAGGACACCTCGGTTGTACCTGCCGTGGAACTGGACACTCTCCGAGGGCTGGAGAATCTGAGATCCAGAACCATCCAGCACAGGGACTTCACGTACAGGAACGTCTTGGTCTGTCACCAGCCGGATAGAACACCTCTACCCTTCACTTTTAAGATCAGCGACTTTGGCACGTCGTGCAACTTCTCTACCCCCGATCAGCCGCGGGGTAACCGCACTAACATGGCCCCTGAAGTGTTGTGGTGCATGAACGCGGCCACCGGGAGCGACATATTCAGTTGGTATTGCGTGATGTGGGAGCTACACAGCCGCTCACCCTTGATACGATATAACACGGGACGCGGCCGGGGTTATTGTAAAAAGACGTACGCAAAGAATCTATCCAAATTGGTTGGGGTCTACAGCCCCGAGAATCAGGAAACGTTCGAGCTCGGCTACATGAAAGCGATGAACGCTCGAGCCATTCACACCGAGCACAAAGACAAAAGGCCTAGTGTGCCGGCGATACTGGAGAGCCTCAAGTCCATGGGCTGCTACATAGCGGACAAGCACTTTATCTCGATGGGAGTGCTCTGCATTACGTTGTTCCCTCAAGAGAGGTTGTCTCCTTCCCAACTGTTGAAACTGCCTCGATACCAGTGTTTGATGCGGGACATCTCCGAGGCTCGGCTGCCTCCTGAACACTTAACTATGCCGTTGTCCATCCAGGTAGGGGAGTATAGGATGAGCGACATCATAGTCAGCGACGACTGCGTCCCCAAGGGACTCGGTGAGCTGATCACAGAGAAATCCGTCACGGGGTCCCCCGTTACAGTGATCAAACACTACCCCAAAGAGTACTACGGGATAGACTTCATGAGACTGGCTCCCGGTTTAATTCAACCTTACGATTGGTACTCGGAGAAGGCCAAAGCGCTTACAAACACATACAAGAGCAAGTATAATAAACGCAAGGGTAATCACATCGACAACCCTGTCCAGGTTAGGCGCTCGAAGATGGATCCTGGGGTCTACGTAGACAATCCCAACGAGGGTACTTCGACGATGGTCTGCGACCAACAACGTCAGGTTGCTCCTCAACCTGGCGTCACCAATGTGACACGGACGCACAAGCAGGGTGTCGAGCTGCTGCCTATTCAACCCGATGAGGCCCATAACATGGCTACAGAAAACGCGGTTGGAAACGCTGCGAGATACGTGATGTTGGAGGTGTCCCCACCTGATATGATAAATCTGGAACGGAGCTCGAACTCCGCTGAAATCTTGAGCAGTAGCGATCTGGATGATTCTATACTCCGCATTGTCAATTCTTTTCTATCTCTGGCGAGCGACAACCCCATCGGGGCTGTAGATGTGAGCAACACCCAAGGAGGAGCCAACGCAGACACACTCGACGCGGACACCTTAGTCGTTTGTGATATCGAGGGGAGCCATATTACAGCGAGTCAAAGACGAGACAAAGATGCACTGCAACTGCAACTGCAACTGCAACTGCAACCGCACAGTGACTCCAACGCTGATCCAGTCCGGGGAGCCGTCGAGGTGAGCGATATTACAGCGAGTGACGAAGATGCACTGCAACTGTAACCGCCCGGTGACTCGAACGCTGATCCAGTCCGGGGAGCCGTCGAGGTGAGCGATATTACAGCGAGTGACGAAGATGCACTGCAACTGCAACCGCCCGGTGACTTGAACGCTGATCCAGTCCGGGGAGCTGTCGACGAGCCACAGGGTACGGTGATATTGCGGGGCAAGAAGATCGACGGGGAGATCGACACGGTCATGGTCATCCTCAAGAGCCACAACGAGAAGGAGATAGGACGTTTCAAAGACAACGTAGTCACACTGTCGCAAGGCATGACCCTAATGTACCCTCTTATATTCGCAGGCCCCCGTGATGGATTGTGTAAGTGCTCTAAGCGCAACGGTATGTTCATCTTCCAGTACGCCCAGTTCTTCGAAGAGTCAGAGCAGGTGTTGTACTGGAACGCGTTGGACTCTCGTAATTCGGTATATGTCTTCCTGTTGCAAGTCTTTCTTACACTCAAGGCCGCCTTAGACGTGAAGCTGTTACCCACGTACATGACCGAATGGAAGGATGTACTGATCGGCAAAGGAGCCGTGATGATCGACATTGTTGCTTATCTCAGTAGGAACTTCAACAAGCCCCAGTCCTCAATGTTCAGCGACCGATCAACTGGGTAGTCTCTGTACTACTATTGTGGGAAGACACTTGCCCAATTCCAATCTGTGCAAATGGCTTCAGACGCTGAGCGCCGGCGTGTCGGCATCGTTCGTGCTGACCAAGACCATCGAGTGGCTGAGACACTTTGATCAGAGCGAACGGACAACCCCATCTCTGTTGACCCTAGACGGGAACTTTTTCACATTCAGGGATTATTCGTCCGACATACCTAACTGGCTGACACAATTGGGTGAGGAGGAAGAACCGCGCGAGAGAAGCTGTGCCAAAACGCTGGTGTACGGAGACCCCAAGCCTTTCAGAGGCAACCAGGCTGCACAGGACATGGGTGATACGAAGTTGAATACACTGGCTAGGAGCATAGTGCTCAGGATGAGAGCCAAGATGTTTGGATCCTCCAGGGTCGAGGTGACAGCACTGGATTGCACGCGGGGTTTGATGAAGGTGACTCTCTGCGACTCCGCACTCTCTGGGATTTCCAGCATAGAGCAACTGGACCGGTCGATGTTACAGACCGACAGTGACTGTTTCACACACGACGCCGTTTCGCAGACCGAGTCCAAGTGGGCCCCTGTCATAATGGTCACAAAGTTTAAAAGAGCTGGGCCTCTACACGAGTTAACTGTCGAGTATTACAGGATGACGATCCTCGTGGTTCTGCTGACCAAACTGGGATCTGCGAGATCTCTCAGAGAGCTGTTCCAGAGTACGACAACGTTCAGCATGACAGACTACTAAATACTACATTTACGGATTTACGCAGTCTAACGGTCCTTAGGACATGTATACACTTTACTGACTCTGCTGCTTGTGCTGAGATCTTTGTCCGCCTTCAACCATGCGAGGCTTGATCAATTACGGGACCCATTGTAGTATCAACAGCGTGGTGCAGTGCCTGTACGGCACCCGCGAGCTACGGGGTCTCATTCGGGACATCGACGAACAAGAATACCGGGCTCCTAAAAAGAACACGGTGGCTGCGATGCTCAAGGGTCTCATTTGCGAGATGGACAAAAACAACCACGGATCATGCGACCCGAGCTTTCTCATAGACTCCATGAGCGCATACAGTGGATTGTCTTTCGAGGTTCAGGAGGACTCAGACCTCGTCTTCAAGTGCATCCTCAACGCTCTAACAGATGACGACGGGCCTGCTGAAAAGGTTGGACAATTGTGGGACATCAAGATGGAGAAACGTATACGCTGTCTCCGTTGCAACGTAGTCAAGTCTACACTCGATAAGTTGAACACAATCCCCGTGTTTATCGAAGATAATCTTCCTGCCGAGCTGCAGGAATACATCAAACAGTACTCTGACAACACGCTGACAATGTGTGACTACCATTGTGCACATTGTCACACTAGAACCCAGATCGAAATCACAAGCAAGGTTTTGTCATTGCCCCCCGTTGTATGTATGTGGATCGCACGCGTTAAAAACGTTGGCAGAGATACCGTTAGTTTAGTCAAGATAGACAAGCGCCTCGCTTTCCCCGAGACTCTGGATCTGAAATACATCATGAAAGAACCCGAAGCGGCCGCTGACGCTCTATACGAGTTGTACGCCGTCATAGCCCACTGTGGTAGTCACTACAGTGGACATTACAGTGCTTATGTGCGGGGAGATGACACTTGGTATCTTGCGGACGACACTCAAGTTAGGTTGTGCTCGTGGGACACTGTGAAGTCAACCTACGAAGCAGGATCTAACTTTTACGATGGAGTAGCTTACATGCTCATGTACCGCAGGAGAGACAGCTCCAATTAAACCTATTGTGGCAAGATAGCCCATGTGTATATGATACTAGAATTTGTGTGTACCTGTGCAGTCTGTGTAACCAACTTCATGGGTTTCATTTCTTGTGTCTATGTGGAATAAATAAAGATCTCGTGATACATACACTGGTCTTTATCTTCATTTTATTATCGCATATAAGGACGATGCCAAGTAACATACATGCACAATAGTATCACACAGGTCTAAGGTAATACTACAGAGGACCGAGGTCCTTCTAACTGGGTGATACACACGCCGTTAGCCAGCCCCTCTAAATATCACAGGTTTCATTTCTTGTGTCTATGTGGAATAAATAAAGATCTCGTGATACATACACTGGTCTTTATCTTCATTTTATTATCGCATATAAGGACGATGCCAAGTAACATACATGCACAATATTAGCACACAGGTCTAAGGTAGTACTACAGAGGACCGAGGTCCTTCTAACTGGGTGATACACACACCGTTAGACACACCAGCCCCTCTAAATATCACAGGTTTCATTTCTTGTGTCTATGTGGAATAAATAAAGATCTCGTGATACATACACTGGTCTTTATCTTCATTTTATTATCGCATATAAGGACGATGCCAAGTAACATACATGCACAATATTATCACACAGGTCTAAGGTAGTACTACAGAGGACCGAGGTCCTTCTAACTGGGTGATACACACACCGTTAGACACACCAGCCCCTCTAAATGTCTATCCTAGAAGCGCTTTTTATGTGGGGGGGTTACAGGTTTTATATTCAGCTATCACTTCCTATCAAAATAACAATCCAGAGTATTAAGAGCCTTTGGTTCTTCTGCTTTAGAATCTGGTTTAGAATACCTATCTGACAGTACTACAGAGGACCGAGGTCCTTCTAACTGGGAGATACACACGCCGTTTGCCAGCCCCTCTAAATATTGTATCATAAAAGCACTTTGGGGGCCGGGGCGAGGTTTTTTCATTTTCACCACACGGGAAGACATGATAACCAATCTCACATAGAAACAAGATAGTCTTCCTCGGAGTCCTCTTCCTCAGAGCCTGTTTCAAGGTCGCTACAACCTGCCCTTTCGGGTCTGTTGGTTAGTCTATGTGAAATATCGTCCAATTCGACATCAGAATCGTCCTCCTTGCACGAGCCTGGAGCTGCGATGGGGTCGGCAGCTCGGTTCGCGTCCGCCTCTCTATCTAGCCGAGACTCTTCACGGGCCCACTCTCCCTCGTTGTAATCGGATGACTCTTGTTCAAGAGTGTCAGTACGCCACACAGCGTGAGCGATAGAATTCACTGTTTCTGCAGCCTCTCCACTTAACTTCAGCTCCTTGGACTCTGGAAAAACAGGACTCCGATGTGACGATTTAGGGCTGGCACGGTTGCTGTGTTCTCGTCTTTCGACAGCCTCTTGTTCTATGGACCTCTCAGACGCTTCTGTCTTTTCACATGTCTGTCTGGGCGTATTGACAGACCCGCCCTTCTGAGTCGAGCTCCTACTGTGTGGTCTTATATCCTCCTGCTCGGGGTCACTCACGCTCACTGAGTCAGTGTCGCTCACAGGACAGCGTGTCTGGTGTATCTTCAAAGTGTTGATCTCCTTTGTACTTTCCCTCAGTTTAACCCCTCCCTCGTAGTCATCGTCATCAGATTCCGAACTGGACAGCTTCCTTTTGTACAGAGAGGAGTCCTGCTTGTGGGTCTGTTTGTCCTTAACAAGCTTGACCTTTTCACACTTCTTATCATACTTCCTATTGTGTTTCCTGTTAGTACAAGTTTTAGCTTCTCTGTCAAAGCGCTGAGTAGGGTTATTTTTAACCGCCTTGACACTCCTGCTGCGCTTCTTTTCACTCTCCTCAGAGTGATAGTTGCCCTTTGTACGTTTGATGCGCTTCACATCCAGCTTGATGTGTTCCTCCTCAGAGTCAGATTGCGGTGTGCGTTTAAATCTCCCCCTTTCCTCCATCATAACACTACAGGCAGGCTCGGGGGAGTCATTTTCGGACTCTGAACTCAACAGGAGCTTACACTTGCGCCCCGCCTTAACATTCTTTGTCTTACATTTGGCCTTTTCTGCCTTCCTTTTAACCTGCTCGCAGAATTCCTCCTCATCGGAGGGTAGGTCATGCACCAGAAAGTTGTCACTGTAATCGTATTCATCAAGACTCTCGGCTTCATCGTAGTCCTTTGTAGCCTCCAAATCATCGCCTGGTATCTCATACTCGTCCTTGTCGTCGTCGTGCTCATCCTCGTCCTCGTCCTCGTCACAGTACACTTCATCCACCTTGAACAGCCAATCGTCCTCGTCTTCACTATACCTGCAGCGCGGGCCGTGTACTTGCGAATCACGGCCCTTGTTGGCGCTCTTGGATCCGGACGGCTTAGAAGCTGAAGTCTTCTTGTTGGATTTAGAAGCCGAAGAAGTCGAACAAAATCGCTTTGCCGGTTTGGGGTCAAAACGTGCTTCTTTCTTAGCACATTTGCCAACTCGTTTGGTAGCAGGGTGCTTGGTATGCAGAGCCCTCTTCTTGTTTTGAAACTTGGACGATTTAACCATAGACCGATCCGAATAATCCCCTAGACTCACCTGATCCGGAGTACCCCGGAAAGACGATAATATTTTTATAAAGAGCACCTTGGCGTTAGCATGCAGCTGTGTCATCTCCTTGTCCTTCTCATCTTTGTCCTTTATCTTGGGCATATCATTTTTCGCCAGGGCGTGCCAGATCTTGGGTGCTTTGGCTGCGTTCTCCAAGGTCAGATGTTTGAACGAGTCATCCCACCTTGAAGTCATTTCGACGTTTTCCTCACCATATTTCTTTCGGCCGTAACTGGAGGCGATTTCGGCCAACGCAGCCCAGTCCAGTCTCATATTCGCCTGCACTATACTAATACGCTTGTTCCTTACGGCCGTGTGAATCTTGTTGTCAGAGGAGTACCTCTCCCAAAAGCTCATACATTCCTGCACTTTCTCAATCGGACAATAGAGCAACTCGGCCACCGCGAACGCCTTGGGGATCTTGTTGTCCATTAATTTAATGGCCAATTCCACCACCTCCACCATTATAGGGTCCATAATCATGCTCTCGACATGCTTGGGTAAATAATTCGACCAGCTGGTCGGATGCACCCGCTTGAGGAACGCAATCAAGGCGAGATTGTGTATCCCCTGATCCATGTCGGGTCCACTGATAAAAGTATCCCTCTCCAATTCCTTCATCGTGGCTTGCCAACAGCTTACTAGCTCCCCGTTGCCCTTGACGCAACAGTGCTTGACGGCCCTCATAAACCTAACTGTGGTAGACACGTACAGCTCAGGAGCCCGAGCCTGATCCTCTCTCAAGGCGACGACCGGGACCAGGTTCACCCGCTTGCCATCCAGCCACTTACCGTTCCTTCTAAAGTATACAGTACGCGCGCAGCCGTCGTCGTAGTGGAACTGCTTCAGATCACATCTTACTTGGTTTTCGTTGAAACAGTCCACGCTCGATTCACGCTTTTTCTTCAATATTTCAGCTGAAGCCGGCCCTACAACGCAGCACATGGGATGTATATCTTCCATGTGAGAGATCAGGGCGTTATCATCGGCGCACATCATCTGGTTAGGCAGGGTTTTATCCTCGTTACGCAGCAACTGAGCGGGCAGGATTTGTTGGAAGGAAGGAGTGACAGCTGTAGAGTGTGTGGGCACCTCCAGGGTCATGTCCCAAAAATCAAACTTGTCACCTGTTACCTCTTTCAGCACTTTGAGACTCTCCAGTCCCGGCACAAATAGTACCTCTTGTATGAAGTACGCCTTTCCCTTGCGTTTCCCGCTTGTCGGGACAAAGACAGTGTAGGTTCCGATCATGGATCTAGTGCTGTCGCAGTAGACCAGGTTGTGCTTTTCAGAATATTGTGTGACCACGGGAATCACCTTCTTACCACTGGGGCTTATCAGCTCTTTAGTCGGTATATAGAAGTTTGTGTAGTTACCGTATGCCAGCAGCACGTGTTTGAGACCGGCCTTGTCTACGCTTGACATAGATTCCAATTCGTTTCCACCTTGAATGTCCACCAGGTCCATCAATGCAAGCAAGAGCGAGCGTGAAGGCTTCTGCTGTATACTCTCCGCTTGGTCGATTACCATATTCCTGATATTCTTGTATACGGTTTTAGGCTTGAAGCTTTTATCTCTGTCAGATAGGTCCCGTTGCTTGTATACCATCAGGGAGGCCACTTCTTGAAACAGTCCTTCTGTGCTTTCACAGCTGAATAACTCACCTTGGTATTCAGAATTCGAGTACCACGGAGGGTATTCTGTCACGATGAACTTCGGGGGATCGTCCTCCATGGTGTGTATATCGCAGAATGAAAGCCACTTGTTCCAATAAAAACGATGTCAAGTCCTTTCTTGTGTTGATATCAGCAGGGCTATACAGGAAACTGAGTACACTGTATTTCACAGTGTAAGAGTGGAGCTAGTCATGTACCTCTCAAAGCTTCACAGGCTGTAATGCTCAAGTGGCTGCTGTAAGGGGCTTTTACATGCCAGGCTTTAGTATATGTACTGTGGTTGGATACAATGACCGTTTATCTGACGGGGGTTTGCCTTTCCAACACCCGGCCACTTTTCAGACCAATCATTTATCTGACTCGGGTTTGCCTTTCCAACACCCAGCCACTCTTCACACCAATCATTTATCTGACTCGGGTTTGCCTTTCCAACAACCAGCCACTCTTCAGACCAATCATTTATCTGACACAGGTTTGCCTTTCCAACACCCAGCCACTCTTCATACCAATCATTTATCTGACTCGGGTTTGCCTTTCCAACACCCAGCCACTCTTCACACCAATCATTTATCTGACACAGGTTTGCCTTTCCAACACCCGGCCACTCTTCACACCAATCATTTATCTGACACGGGTTTGCCTTTCCAACACCCGGCCACTCTTCAGACCAATCATTTATCTGACACAGGTTTGCTTATACAACCCCCACTTTTCAGACTAATCATTTATCTGACACAGGTTTGCCACTCTTCAGACCAATCATTTATCTGACACAGGTTTGCTTATACAACCCCCACTTTTCAGACTAATCATTTATCTGACACAGGTTTGCCTTTCCAACACCCGGCCACTCTTCAGACCAATCGTTTATCTGACACAGGTTTGCTTATACAACCCCCACTTTTCAGACCAATCATTTATCTGACACAGGTTTGCCTTTCCAACACCCGGCCACTCTTCAGACCAATCGTTTATCTGACACAGGTTTGCTTATACAACCCCCACTTTTCAGACCAATAATTCATCTGACTCAGGTTTGCTTATACAACGGGCCCTCACCGAAGGCTCAAGGATTGGTCTGTCTAACTGGGGATAGAATGTCCAACCACATGTCAATGAAGAGTAAGCCTGCACGATTTGCAGTGGTGAAATAAAAAAGTTATGTGAAAAGCAGTGTGTTTCTAACCCGTGTGCCCCCGCTATGCTCTCAAACCTTGTTTTCGTGATCACTGTTTAATATCATACAGACACAACCAAACACACACAAGATCGTATGTCACACAGGACATTTATTCAAGCATCCAAACGCAAAGGAATAAAATGTTATATACATCACACGTTTGGACATAATACACATTTACAAGGGTGCAGTTATCTATAACATTTTAGACCGTCTCTTTTGTGTATAGTTTGTGCGTATGACTCTCCCTCCTACTCGTACTCCTCCTCCTCCTCCTACTCCACAGAAAAACATGTACCCGATCCCAGCTGAGAGCCCGGTGCACCAAGCCATGAGTATAGCAACAGAGGTCCATAGCGCCGCATCACTGGCGAACCCTGAAAGCCATCCTCCGAACGTGACCCTGCTGGCAGTCATCTCATTGTACCGCTTGTCAAACTCTTCTAGGCTTTTTGTGATGTTCTCCAGATCCTCTCGCACATCGATGAGCTGCACGCTGGTGTTTATGGCTTGCAGTATGTCCATTTCGGGCACTCCCGGAATGCTGTCTTTCAATAGATCTGAGAAAGACACGGGGCCGTCCGATATATGCGGTCTCGAGAAAGGTTTCAGCGGAGGAGACTCGATCTCTACCGCGGCTGAACCCTCCATCCAAGTGACCTTTCTATCCTGGTAGCAAATACCTCGATGACAAGGGGCGCATACCGTCTTGCACTCGTTGGGATCCTTGACGCACCTGAGGTACCTATCGTGAGGCTCGGGCTTGTGACAGTACTCGCCGTAACAGTCGGATGGTTCGTAATACCTGCCGTCTATAAACCACACGTTGTAGTCAGGCCAGCAAGGGACTCCGTCTGTGCTAATCTTAGGCATGGGTATGATCCCTCTGACTAGGGTCTTCTCTACAGTCCCGGGGACCGAGTGCACTATGAAAAGCTTTCTGTCTTTGTACAGGGCCGCGCCGACGGTGGGGAACTCCGACAGACCGGGGTGATTCTGCATGACCGCCATGCCGCTGGGGCAGCTTCCCGAACGTTTTGACGCTATCTGCCTCAGACAATTTTCCACTCCCCTGGCCATGAACTTGGTGTGCATGGCGGCCTGCATCATCTGATGGGTGACGCTCTGCATCTGAGCGTACCACATTTGATAACTGGCCATGACCGAGAACTTGACGTTGGTGTCGCGCAAAGCTGCCTCCGTGTTCCTCATCATGGCGTCCCTCAGCATGGCGAAATTGTTGTTGACCATCTCGTTGTTCTTTTGTATTTTCCGTTCCTGCTCGCTTATCCTGCCGTTGACCATGGCTATGTTGTTGTCGAGCTTGTTGCTCACTTCGACTAGCCTCCTGCCCACTGAGACAAACTCGTTTTTCATGTTGTCCATTTGCTCCTGCAAGCTGTCCACTCTATTGGATACATGCCATGCGAGACCCAAAGCGGCCCCTCCTGTCACTATCCCGAGAAACCTTTTGCGCCTGGTGGGGCGGTCTCTCTCAAGTGGTTTGTCCAGCCAGGGGAAGGGCGCATTGTCGGGCAGCTCGTACATCATAGCCTTCTTCTCCTGTACAGCCAACTCCTTGAGGCCTTCCCTCATCAGCTCTCCGGCTCTACGAGCGTCGTTGATGATCTCGTGCGCGGAGTTGCAGAGCCTCCCGTAGTCCTTCCTGCAACTGTTGTCACCTCCGCATATGGCAATCAGACAGGGTCGTAGAGCGCTCACGTCGTAATTGACGCAGCTGACGTTGAGGTTGATGTAGTCTACGCCCGGAGTGAACTTGGTTACGAAATACAGCACTTGAACCGGTTTCACTATCACCCCGTGCTCTGATTCAACCACCGGTTTGTCAACCGTGTAGCCGTCGTCTATCGAGACCACGTTCACATTGTGCATGGTCTCCCCGGTGTTGTAGGCGGTGCACACCTTGTTCACGGGAGGCACGTACTCCACCACTTGTTCCGAATCCAGGATGCCTACCATGTAATGGTTGCGGTCCATCGTGGGGATGAGGGTGTTGATATTGACTGCGATCTGCGGTGGCTTAGTGGAGACGGTGGCCTTTTTGCTGGGTTCACCCGGGCTGCACGACTCGAGCTTGTACAAATCGGCTATGTAGATTTTGTCGTAGCTGGTGCTGTACATTTCCTTGTGAGGCTCCTTGAATATACCCAGCGCCCCATGAACGGCTACAAGTCCGGGACACACCACCGTGTTACTCAAGCCTATGTTGTACTGGGGGTCTAGACAGTTCTTGGAGCCAGAGGCGGGGTCCTTGTATCGGTTTTCGGGGATGTTGATGACGACGTTGTCCAGCTTGATCACCCCGTGGTCGCCGAAATCAGAAGCAGAGCGCCAGCTTCTGCCGCGCGACCGAGTCGCCACAGTGGATATACCGGCCGCTATCTGCTGCCTCTTCCAGTCCCTCAGCCTGTGCACAGCTGACGTGATACCCAGTATGGCGGGGGTGTCGGATCGAACGCCTCGTTTGAAATCCGAATCGACCGGGGTTATGACAAACTGGTTGATGCCGAACGCAACCGCCACCAGTTCGGGAAACTGCTTGAGCGTCTCAAAGGAGGTTGAGGTTACGGTGATGTTGACCATGACGTCCCTAGCCCAAACGGTGGCACTGGTCCCGAAGAAGCACTTGGTGTTGAGGTCCTCTTCGCACTTTAACACAGTGTTGGTTTCCATGTCGGCCAGGGAGAGCTCGCCAGTGATCTCGGCCTGCTGCGAGTCTCTACGTTCGAGCGGGCTGATCTTCAGCCCCCCTGTGAGAGACAGCGTGAAGATTATCTTGTTAGCCTTGACTCCCTGCCTGAGCAGAGCCAATAGGTACGGCATGACGCCCTCCGAGGACTCGTCTCCGTTCGCGGACGCCCACATGTTCTGACAGTATCCGGGTTTGCTCATTTCAACCGATCCCTGGGGCGTCATGAAAGCCGCAAACGCGTCCAGCTGCGAGAAGTCGATGTCGCCCAAGAGTTTGTGGGATCTGGGCAGCCTGAGGAAGAGTTTCAACACCCCTTCTCTGAGCAGAGCCGAGGCGAGACTGGCGGCGGCTCGCGTGAAATTCGCGTCTCGCCAGTTTACGTGAGAGCACTGCGTCGTGCCCCAGTCGTCCGCGTCCAACATGATTGCTGTCGAGAACGTGGACACCTTCACTTTGGACAGCGTTTTGGCTACGATGTCGACGGCTCGGGTGAAACCCCGGCTCGTGGAGGCGAATGGAATGAGGCACTCGTCGAACGGGACCTTCATGATTACGTGGCCGGCTTCGGACACCGTGTAGAAAGTGTCTACGGCGAGCGCGACCGAAAGATAGTCCGATCTGTACACGGCTCGGTCCAAAGAGAGGATGGTGGCGTCGCAGGAGGACGGTATGAGAAAGTCTCTGATCTCTGTAGGTATATACGCTGGGTCCCGGTCCTTTATGCTCGCGGCACTAGAGACCTCGCATATGGCAATGGGCGCTGATGCGGCACTATCGGCGTTGGTTATACCCAGTTGAGGGGCTACGGAGTTGCCTATGCAGAACCTGTTACCTTCGGACACGAAACAGTTGTCCCCTAGTTGTGCGTAACAGGTGCTTATGGACTCTGCGTCCCCGAGGCCCACGTAGGAGAGCACGCAGGCGTAAGGGGAGTTTCGGATAGTGAGGACATCCTCGGTCTCGGGCCACTTTCTGGTCGCAGCGGGTGCGTGTAGCGTCCTCCTCAAGAGCTTGAAGGCTGCGCACTGAGGGTCGGGTCCGCAGTCGACCATCGGGTCCTCGCCGAAGTAATAGTCTCTGTTCGAAGGGCCGGCGTGGAGCAAAATCGATATCTTGTTCAACGGGGTGTTCTCGACAACGCGATCCGAACACTTGAACCCTCCGGGCACCGTGAGACAGGACGATCTGTCCAGCCTCCTCACGTAGGCGCCAAGTACGGAGCTTTCAGTCTCATACTTGGTGAGACCCGGCGAGTATCGGAAGGGCCTCCAGTAAGCGTAGATTTTCCCCGGGCAGTAGTGGGTGCAAATGTCGGCCGTGCGGTTGTAGTCGTTGACGCTCAAAGCGAAGCCGCTGCGGCTGTTGCCCTGACACCAGCCGTTCTCGGCGCTGCATTTGCCAACGGCGATCCAAACGTAGGGAGCGTAGCCGTAAGGGTTATTGTAGGGTAGGGGAGCCACAAGAGCGAGAGGGCCAGTGTGAGCCTCATGGGTGTGGAGTAGGAGGTGGATTATGGTAGGGTTTTTTTTTTTAATCCTGATCGGCAAATCCTCCGATTTGCCGATCAGGTCCACGGACATGTTCTGTATCACCCCGATTACATCTTCATCCCTCACGGAGTGAGCCAGGTGAATGTTGACTTGGTCCTCTGTGAATCTGTGGTTGCAGGAGTCTAGGTAATCCTTCACCTCGTGGGGCTTAAGCACTTTGATGGAGTCCAAAGTGTTCCTGTCCAATTCGCACAAAGGACAGCTGGTGCTCTCATTTTCGTACTGCACGTCGACTATGGAGGGGTGGTCGTGAGCGTTCAGGTTCATGTACAGCATCGGGTACTCTTTTTGTATGAATTGATCATTCTCGCTGATCTTGTCCACATCGCGATCCTGGTGCTCGCCGGGCTCGGGGAACATGCGGAATATAGCGTCCGCGGCCATGGCTGAGGAATAACCTTGATTCGGTGTGGCTCGCGAGCCCGGGACTCGATCGCCTCTCGACTCTGACGCGCTGGGAGACCTGTCGCGGGGTGTGTTAGGGTTACTAATAGAAACGGCTGCTCGCCTCTCTCCCTGCGAAACCCGAGTGTGACGACCGTTAGCAGCGGCTCGGCTCTTACTGGGAGGCTGTTCGTTGATTTCGTCCGGGTCCGTTCTCACCCTTACCCTCTTATTCCCGGGCCCTCTCTCGGGGAGACTCGCTCGGGCAACCTCACGCGAGGATGAAGAGCAGCTCGGCTGCTGAAAGGAAGACAAAGAACGAGAAGAAGACGAAGTCGAAGAAGAACCGCTTTCACTCATCGTCAGCTGACGTAAAAAGCGGAGACGTTTCGAAGGCGGTGGCGGGATTTATCGAGAGCGATACATTCACGGTGTGCGGAGGTGTTATCACGTCGCGCTGCGGCTTACAGTGGGGTAACCACTGCGTATTCCGTACGAGTTCCAAGCACTTAATTGTCATAGTAAACAGTGAACATTGTAAATGGTGCAAAAACGCTTTGTTTACACCGGCTCACGAGAGCGACTTTGCCGAACTCGACACGACAACGTACTTACGGGGGATGTTCCAGCTCCAGTTATCGGACCTCGTGAAGCTATCCGAACTGATATCTGAGCTCACACGCACCCAAGGAACAGACGGCTGCGGTCGCACCTTCCCGTTCACCAGCACTCCACCTTATTGCACAGTGGAGAACGTGACACACATCTCTAATCTCGCGCTCCAGAAATTGATAGAGTTTGACAAGGAGTTTGTCTGGGGAGACCATCTGATATTCAATGCCAACGCGGAAGGGTCCGACTCCGGTTCGCGTTAAAGGGTAGGTAATATAGCCCGAGGTCCTCGTCTCTGCAGCGGATAGAGGATAGGGTCGCGATGTCCTCGAGCGGCGTAACCCCCTTGGTGAGCCAGGGGTCTAGGGTGGGGCCCGTGTTCTGCACGAAAGACCAGTGTGCATTTGTGAAAATGTCAAACAGCGACAAGAATAGAGCCGTCTTAAACATTACCAGCATGACTCTAGTCAAATACGCCGACAGAGGAGAGTACCCCGAAGAGGCTCTGCGTTCGGACCAGTCTTTATTTGTACCGATCTTCTGCAAAGAGTGCTACGGTACCAACGACGACGATTACACAGAAGCGCTGTCCGGCATTGTTTCAAGTGGGAGTGACAAGTTCCTAGTGGGGATGTGTAGCGTGTTCGGAGTGGCGCAGGGTGAGGTGTACCCAGAGTCGAGGAAAGATTTTATCACGGGGGAGGACATGTCGTACTCCGGAGCGTGTCAGTTCCAACCCGGCAAGGCTGTGTTCATGCACAAAGACAAGAAAGACATTGGTCGAGTCAAGTGCTACTGGCACGTCCACAGCAAGTCCGTCGACAAAACTTTCCTGTACAGCTGCGTCGCGTGCAACGACACCGAGTACACCAAGGGCGTCGTGAACCCAGAGATGAGCATGGGCTTCAGCCTAGGCACAGTTGGTGATAACAGGAGCGGCCCCGTGACAGAGGAGTGTAGTTTGGTCTCCGTGCCCATGAGACCGGGCTGCTTTTGCACGCTGGTGACAGCTAATGATCTGGCCCAGACCATGACTAGGCTGGGGTTTTCCAGCCTGAAGGACTCGGTCCTCGAAGCAGGCGTCAATCCTAACGAGAGCTCCGGGGTCACGGATGCGCAGGTCGAGAGTCACTCCGATGTATCGGACGAGAGCTCCGAGGGGCAGAGTATCATAGAGACAGTGAAATCCTTGAAGAAGGCCGTGCTAGACCAAGCCGCCGAGGTGCAAGTGCTCAAGGATGTATTACAGGCCATGAAGGTTCAGAATAGCGTACTAACTCAGATACTGAAATGCCCGGACGATCCAGACACACTGTTCACGGTGCAAGGAGCTAAGGACTTCACCAGACGTACCGGGGTGAAAACTAAACTCTGCGCTGGTACTAAACCTACTGACGAAGATACTAACGCCAGCGTAACAGACCCTACACGAGATACTAAACCCGAACAGATAGAAGATACAATGGCCACTACTCAGACCCAAATCGATACTCTGATCAAACTTTTGCAGCAGCCTCAGCAACAGCCTCAGCAGCAGCCTCAGCAGCAGCTACAAGCTCCGCAGAGTTTCATGCAGACACCCCCCACACTTCAACATTTTATGCAACCTCAAACCCAGCATCTGTGGAATCCTCAGCAGCAGAATGGACAAGGGTTCTTTGGAACCCAGGCGTGTCTCTACAACCCAAGAGGTGTATCAAATCATAGCGACGGATCGTTTCAGTACGAGACTCTGACCGAGGAGCAAAGGAGGAAGATAGCAATGGAGTATAACAAGAAGGAGTCTGAGAGACAGGCAGCGTCCCTGAAAGATCAGGAGAGGATGCTGGACTCGATCAAGTCCAGCGTAAGAGACGTCATACTAGAACAGCAGCGCAGCTCGACGTCACAAGAGTCCTTGTCTAACCAGTGTAACACAGATACGTTGCAGAGGTTGGCGAAAGACACCCCGTACAAGCGTGTGCGCAAACAAGCCAAGGATGATCAGGATCCGGGGGATATCTCTAAATTGATGAACGAACTACGTGAACTTTCGAAGCAAATCTCAAAGGGCGGCAACAAAGGCTCCAGCAACGAGAGCGGCGAATCGGACAATATGGACACAGAAGACGCAGCGGAACCCAAGCCCGCCGCCGCCACCTACAACAACCGACACTCTCAACAGTCCAATACGGCCGTGACAAACAAACAGCAAGCCGGATACTCGGTACCATCGGGCAGAGCCAGCTCTTCAAAGGTTTCGATGTCCGTGGCGGATTTCATCTCATCAGTTGTCACAAAAAAGTAAAAAAAAATAAGAACCCTTGCTTTGGTGTTTATGATATACCCTCACAAGAGCGCACCAGGGAAGGTCCTGGGAGTCTACTTCTTCTACACCCTGTGTAATTGTTTTTTATACGCATGTCAATGTATCATGTGCACAAAATAAACTCTTACAAACACACATTGGTCTAAATGTCTTTATCTTAATTCGTGATAGTTGTTGTAAGGGGAATATTACAATGTGGGTTATAATGAGGATGATGGTGATCAACTGTTTTACGCCCCCAGCAAGCAAGCCACTAACGACATGCGGTATTTCCAAGTTTGTACCATATACTATAATCTGACACGCGATTACCGAGACTCCACCGCCTCTTACTATGGCCTCGCCTAGGTCGATCTGCTTCATGCTCAACGAGCAACCCGTGACAGCGGCACAAGACCAAGTGTCTCAGACTCGACACTTGGTGAAGGACAACTGCAGCGATAACGACTTAGTGCTAGCGGGGTTGAGCGGTTATAACGGACAGTGTAACAACCTCGCCCTGGCTCATCTCGACTTCAAGCAAATACCCTCTCAGCTGATTGCCTCAACTGTCAAACACAGTCCTCGAGTGGGGGATGTGTGTGTCAGACTCATGTCTCTCATCAGTCAATCTGAGGAATACGCCACAATTGTGGACCTGTACAACACGTACGTCGCCAAGGGGAGCTCTCTGGCAGCCAAGAGGTGTATAAACAGTTACGTCGGGGCCGAGGAGCTGTACATCCCCGCGATCCCTATCCACACGTTTGTCTCCGAGTGGAACAAATCGCTTCAACAGTTTCACGATATGATCAAGTGCGACGGCTGGGGTGTACATCAGACTCCTAGTCAGCGTCGTATGGCCGTGCTTTCCAACGTGACAGAGATTGCTCTCAAGAACGTACCCATTATCAGTGACCATCTGTGGTTCGTGCTACACTGCATTGTGTCCAAGCCGTCCCTGGTCAAGCAAGCCGTGCAGCTAGTGGGCTCCATCGCGTCGATGTCGGGTACGGCCTACCACACGGGCGAAGTCGAAAACACCACGGTTCCGGGTAAGGACGCAATGCGCGCTGTGAAATTGTACCTGATAGCGAAATCCGTATCCGCCTTGGGACACGATGTCACCGGTCTCGGAGACGAAGCCAGAGCGACGCTAGGTCTCATTTGGGTTACTGACGAAGAGGAACTGTACGACCACCTGCGAAACAGCCAAAACTGCTACTACGTGCACATTGGGACGGAGGCCGGGAACACCTTCCGGTGCAACGGTTTCTGCGAGTGGCGCTATTATAACCACAGCGTGTTCAACAGGATGACTAGAATCGGCCAGGAGACGGTGTCGAAGTTTAAGAGCACGATGCTGGCCGGTAACACCGGAGACTCGGCTAGATTGGTTCACTGAGCCTGGCGGCCGAGCTTTCGTTTTTTGTACACATTAAAATAAAAGACACCGCATTCACACAGTATGTCGCTTTGGCTATCTCTATCGACGGAGACATGTTACCCAGAAAATGTTTACCCGATCAGGACTTGATCCTGTGCGCCTCTCTGAACAGGATTATGATGACTACAAACGTTCACCCTCTATACCTACCTCCCGCCGTGTGCTGGCTCAATCGGACCTGTGTGCAAGTGCAGCGTGTCAAGGGTCTTGTTTTCAACGTACTCAAGGTTATCTCGAGCGTGCTAGTTTTCGCCACTCTCTTTGTGCACAATATCAGATTGTGGAACATCTTCGCCTGGGGTCTGCTGGGAGCCCTGTGGTCTCTTATGGTGTGCATCACCTTGATCGGCGGTTCCATTCTAACCATCCTGAGCTCGGACAGAAGAAGCAGTCGCAGTGACACCAGCGTGGCCGTCGACCCGATGTCGGGCGTATCCGTCTCGCAGAAACTCATCATGTTCATGTTCTCCTTAGCCACCTACATTTACACTTGGCTATACTATGAATTTTGCGGCGGGACGGAGCTCGTCGGCTCACGGATCGGATGCTCGGGCAAACGGGGTCCATCTCTGTTCCCGGTTATAAAATGGACAACGTTCGTGTTCATCTGGATTAACACGATCGGCTTCGTCAGACAAGTTCGACCCACTTGAACTCATGTCATCGTATCAGGGAACTCGGTTATACTTTCTCTTCATTTCCATCGTCTATCTGTCGTACAACCTGGCGCGGGGGGATCTGACGCCCAGGAACTCCGTCTGGCTAGTCGGGTACAAGGTGATCTTCTTGGTCGCGGCTGTCAAATCCGTCACATCGTACGTATGCCTGGAACTGAACACCCTACTCGAGAGGACCAGGCAGCTGCAGCACTCGGCCCTATCGACCACCAGCAAAGGCGAGGTCCTCGCTCTGTACAGGGAGGAGAGACTGTCCATCTCTGACAGCGCAGAGGCTCGCTACAGCAAGCGAGCTTTCGGACATCGCGACGAGATACTATTCAACCCCCACGACCGATATAACCCTGCGTCGGTCTTCTGGTGCACTCTCATGGCATTTTTGGTCCTCTACAACACGGCGCATCTCGCTCTAGCTCCCTTCTCGTACACATCGCCCCTGTTCTTCGGCACGCCTGCTTATGTGCTCTACTGGGTCGCTATGAGAACGACCCAGATGATGTTAAGCTGAATACGTTTTTTTTTATTTATTAAGGAAAGCGGGGGCACTCATCTCCCATATGAGCCAAAGGACATGGTCTGTCCGGATCTAGAGAGAGAGCCCGAAGTTAGCTCGAGAGGACAGAGTGAATCAGGCTCACTGGACAAACGTCTGGACCAGTGTATTACTGTAATCCTATGTATACTGGTCCTATTGAACATCGGTCTGTGGTTCACCAGATTGTGTTTCCATACCAGCTCCTTACTCGAGTGACAAACGACACGAGTCGAGACCTCGGTGAGGAATGGATCGTCGTGAGGACGAGAGCTGGTGGATGAACGTTTTGAAGGAAAAGCCCGAGGAACGCCACCGTCAACACCTGTGTATACATCGACACACCGATAGCTGGTGGCTTGACATGGGAGATGCGAATCCTGCCAAGATTACTAGCGAGCCCTTGTCTGATCGATGGTGGATGACCATCCTACTTCCTAGGAAAGAAGAGGACAGTGCTGCGTCCGCCGCCCCTGCCGATACATCCGCTAACACCCCTGATGAGAACAGCTCAAATGTGACAGTCCCGAATGTCAGTAGCTCCAACACACCTGAAAGTTCCTCTGTTACATTAGACAGACTCGACTCGTCTGTTGACAAAGATGCCACGGCTCGGATGCTGCAGACTAAATATGACAAACAGAAACCCCTTGGTTACCGCCGTTACAATATCCAGAATAATGATAACCGAAAAGACATAAAAAGGTCTAAGAAGATCCAGTGTGAGAAGCTTGAGCGCGAATCGAAATAGAAAAATTTGGACCGATCTCAGTTTTGCTCCTCTTGTTACCCTTTGTTTGTACTCTTATATTGTGCCAAAAATAAAGATGTGTGTAAGACACGTAGATGTTGTATAGTTTCTTTATTTGCTCATTGTTTATTATGTTACACACAACTGTACATACGATTGCAACCAAACCTACAAAGATGGCAATACAATGATACAGTGGAAATGTTTACTACACGTAGCCAAACAGAGTCACTAATGTCCACATCTCATCCACAGGCCTCTCATGAAAACCATCTGCTCATATTGACGTGGGCCGCGAATCTATCACCGGTCTTGATTGTGCTGATGTTATAACCATTGCAGGATCGTACGACTTGTCCTCCGGCGAAGCCTTGCACACTTTCCACGATGTTCATTGCATGCCTGACGACAGTCCTCAGAAATCTTTTGACACCGGCGTCGTCCAGGAGGGCGCTGATGGTCGCCGCGTCGAAGTCGTTGTTGACGGCCGCGGCGGCGCTCAGTCTCAGCGCATTAGTGATTTCATGATGATCTCCCCCGTTGGCCACCAGCGTCATCATCGACAGTATACTCTGGGGTGTGTAAGGCGAAATCAGTTGACATACGTCGAAGTCGGGATCGTACTTAATAGCCTGTATCACCTCCTCCACGGGGTCTCCGCCGGCCTCACAATTCACTCTTCTGGTGGCCAGTAGTCCTCCCCATATGCCATTGTTCACAGACCTTTCGTAATCTAGTTCAGCTCCCGCGTTCAGTTGAGCGGCCACGTCGTCTCGGTCGGGGAGCTGCACTGTGAAACGGTCGCCCTGTTTCAGGGACTCGTGTCCTGTGTTAATCAGCTCCACTTCGTACAGGTGTGGGGCGTTCAGGAAGGGTCTATTCGCAATGGCGCTGTATGCGGTGCAGACTGCCACTTCCTTTAGGGTTTTTATGACATCAGCGCTCAGCCCGTGTAGCGTCGGCAAGTACGAATCCGCACCTTTGACAAAGTGGAACAGGCCGCCAGGTAGATAGTTCTTAGCAGACTCGTTTCTGTAACACCCGTAAGGGACTTCGGTGGTGCCAGGTCGTCGCTCGCTCAGATTGTGTACGTACGTACGGATTGGTCTGTATACTCTGGTGGATGACATAGCTGACGTGTGACTATACGCGGGGTTCGGATTGAAGTGCGCTAGTACAGCGAATTGTCAGTCAGCTGCTGAATAGGAACCTGGCTACTTGAGATGGATCTCGGCAGGTTGGGGCGAACGGTATGTTGGGCTGCTTGAGGACAAGTGAGGCTGCGGTGAGTAATTCCAGGAGGATAGGGTTTTCTTCGCTGTTGAGCCTGAGCAACTTGATCGTAAGCATGTTAAGATTCGCGTCCGACAGTACGCCGAACGTCCGCGAAAACCAAGGGCACCAACGTAGAAGGATGTACGAGTTGAGATCATCTTGTACACCGGCCCGGGGAGGCGTGAGACTCTCGTCCGGCTCGCTCGTGTAACTTTGCTTGCCGACCAAAAGCTGCACTCGGTTAGGCTTCTCGTCGTACTCTTTAGTCAGTTCCGCCATAGACTTGGATGATGTGAGGCAGAGCAACTCGTCCAGTGTAAGCTCGTGCCACATCGTGCTGTTTTTCCAGCTCATATCTTGTTCTTCCTTTTTGTTGCTTTGCTCTTTCAGCTCTAGCGTTGACGGTAACGGATCAAATGAGTCCCGCCGACTGCCGGTTGTGTGTATATAGAGGTGCGTATTGTATATGAGCGATATCGCGTAGACGTGTCAAGACGAATAGTTCATCTCCACCCTCTTGCGATAAGCCACCAGTCTGTCGTCGTAAAAGTTGACCGCACCGGTCTTCTTGGCAAAGTTGCAGTTTGTCATTTGTAGATTCTCTCTTGTCAGCACCCTAGTGAGCACAACGTACACTGAGGGCTTTATCGGTGACATGGAGAAATTCTTGGGCGGGTGGTATAGCACTTTCTCGTGCACGGTGCAGCCTTGGCAATCGTACGTGTTCATCGCCAACAGACAGGCCAGCGGGTGCGTGGTCACGGTCCAGTTCATGTAGTTCCACTTGGAAGGAGCGACCTTGTACAAGGTTCCGCTCTGAGCCCCCTTCACGTAGAACTCGTTCAACTGACTCTCTCGTTTGAATTTAATGTCTTCCACTACACCTTCCGTATCCGCCACGGAAGGTAGTTTCTGCCTTTTCCCCCCTTGCACGCCCAACGAGGCAGATAAGGATGATGATAATAATGATGATGATGATGTCTTTTGGTCCGCCACCTGTATGCCGTTGAAGTCCATGTGCCAGATCATTCTCACCCTGCAACCTACCCAGAGCTTGTCCACCTTCAGATAATCCCTTTCCGTGGAGCGGATCCCTTTACGGTATCCGGGTACCGAAAAGAGCTTGGGTAGCGTCTGAGCGGCCTGCCGAAGCACTTCGTACCAAGCGCTCGGTCCTTTGGAGAGTGCCCGGTTCCGGGCAACACTCAGAAACTTCTCTTCCATGCGGACATTTTTACTCGCCTTGTTCATGTATGCTGCAGTGTATGTCATCTGCTGTTTGTCCTGGTGGAAGATCCGCAGCTTCTCCGGTTCGTACTCGGGGTCCATAACATCGAGCTCGCTGACAGACACCTGGCTCCTGAAAATGCGCCGAGACTCTTCCGTGACTGTGTTGAACTGAAGGTACGTCACGGCCTCCGCGTAACCCAGGTCCCTGAACTGCCGCCTGTTTACAAAGAGTGGAGTCGAACAAGAGAGGAGCCCTTGGAAGTGCTCGTTTTCCCAAATGCGCAGATTAGATCCCACGGGCTGCAGTTGCGAGACGCTGCCCGAGAACACTATCAGAGGACCCTTACCGGGACCGTAGAAGAGAGCCAAGCAGCGTAACATCATCTCGAGCAGCTTAACGTTCATCAGGCCATACTCATCCACGATCAGCACGTTCACCCCCAGGAACGGCGGGGCGTCCTCCATGGGGGCCAGTTCCGCTGGGTTCTTAGACACCCTCAACTGCTCGAACATTTTACTGCACACCGCACACGATTCCGGTCTCAGCTTTCTACACGAGTGTCGTCTGATGGCCTCGTTCTGCCCCCGGGGTATGTCGGATTGGCGTAGTGTGTTGAAATGATAAATCATGTTCCGGTATACTTTGCAGTACAGCTGCATAAAGTCCTCGAGCGAAAGCTCGTCTTCCAACATTTCCTTTTTGAATCCCATCATCTTGTGGAAAGTGTAGACGCGGTCCAGCGAGCACGATTCCATCAGAGTACCCGCTGCCTTGTTGGTCATGGCGCTCACAGCGACGCTCACGTTCATGCTCCTTAGCTTCTTCTCCAATAGTGATATGGCGTACGACTTGCCGCAGCCCGCGTCTCCGCTCAGCAGAGCCAGTTTCATACGCTCGCCTCGGGACATGTGCATCTTTACCATTTTCCTGACCCATTGCTCCTGGCAGTATCTAGACATGGCCAACATCGCTTGCATTCTCAGGTCCTCTGTGGCGATACCTTGCCTGTTGCGCTCAGACTCATGTACCAGTAGCTCATCTCTGCGCCGCGCCATGGATCTTTCTGTACTCTATTTGTCTAACTATATCTCCCTATTGTTCTCCTCCTACAGTGCTACAGAGCAGCTAGATCGTTTTACCAAGGTGAATCGAACAGCACCCGCTTTTCAAGAGGCTCTGACACGGCACGTGATGTCGACACCCTAAACGGGAAATGTTCCTGGTCACTCTGATGAACACTCTGGGAGGACCTCCTCCCTTTACCCTGACCCCCCAAATCTCTGCGTTTCGTGAACGCTAAGAGGGACTGCTCCAACCGAAGGGGGTCTTCGTGAGTGGCTCTGTCTAACTCGGCGCTGCTGATGTGAGGGGGGGCTTCAATTCCTTCCAGTATAGAGCGCAAGACCTTGTTCTTGACAGAGTGGGAACCAGTTTGAGATTCGGTCTGATCCGTACCCAAGCCTGCCGTGAGAGGCACATACACGACACCTTGCGCTTTGCGCATCCTCTGAGCTCTCTCGTATACGTGTCTGAAAGCCTCGCCGGCCCTTGATACCGTGTCTCTGAACAGTGTGACATGCGCGGCGTATAGGTTCCTGCTCATGTACAGAGCTGCGCTCGTCACTCCTCCCTTACCCATGCTGTTTAGAACAGTCATGCGCCCCGCTAGCACTTCAATCAGCGGAGCATGCGCGCCGTACTCGAACAACAGCCACGCAAAGTCCTCGGTGTCCACCCTGTCCGTAGATTTGTATTTGTTGCCATGCACGTAGGCTCTACAGAAACCAAAGTGCTTGGCATACCACTCGGGCTCCACTTGAGAGAGCATGATGTTTGTATTCTCTAACACCACGCTGAACCCCGTTGCCAATTTATCGCCTACCCTCATCTCAAACAGCTTATGTAACACCCCGACCGGAGTGACAGACTGACCAGGTTTGAACATGTGATCCTCCGGCAGTACCACCGCTAGGTAATGTCTTCCCACCCAGTCTAAGTGAGGGTGTGAGTCTTCAGTCTTACGCGTTCCGCCGACCACTTCATCGGGTTTGTCAAGTTTCATACTCTGGCTCTCTGACAGCTTGATCCTCAAGGCTTCTCGCTCTTCGCAGGCTTCCTGGAAAGCCTCTCTTGTATCCGCCAGCTCCCTTTTACACAACTCAAGTTCACACAGCATGTGCCTATGGGCACCGCTCCACTGCTTGATGGCAGCTGTGTTCGCTATATTGTCTATTATAGCCACATCTCCTCCTGCTGCTGCGTCTTCTCCTTCCCATTTCACACGTCCCGCGCTCAACGCCGTTCGCACACGGAGCGCCTCGATCCTCTGTTCACGCTCCACATCCAGTGACTTTTTGAGTTCCAGGATTTCACGTTTCAAGTTTGCTATCATGTTTACGTGAGAACGGTCATCTGACCGGAAGACTCTTCTCGGGTCCTCTTTCTACACAGAGATGAGCTACTGCGTGTGGAAGGCATGATTCCGCAAATCCTTACACGTGTCTTAAGGTAACAATAACAACAACTGTATATAGGCTACTCCGAGACACGATTAATCTAAACACACACTACACTTTATAATGCAATACATGGGAACACTTTATGGAGTTCCATAAACATCACACGTTTTTTATTTGTAACAAAGACATCTATCGTGAAACACAGCAAGTTCGGGGATATGATCGAACAGGAAAAAAGAGTATGATTGTATATGAGGACACCACACCAGTCAGTTTGTACACTCACTTATTCATCCGCCGTCCTCCCAATTAGTCGAGAATGCTCACGAGCATCTTTTAAGGGACTGTGGCATTGTGTTTTGACTTTCGCTTATGACACTGAAGACCTTTAGGTGCTTTGGTATATATAATATACTTGCTATTACATTCCAGAACCTCACCGAATTGATCCACAGGGACCAACGTGGCTGCAGATTTGAGATGAGTGTAGCGACCCTCCAGTACTTCTGAGCTGAACCGACCGTCATCTTTTAACGATTCCCGTATGGTCTTTGTGGGGTCCACCACCACCAACAAATTATCAGGCGTTAAGCTTGTGCTTCGAACATTGAGTATATGAACCCTTGCAGAGCCGTACTGTGAACTAATCCGTATAGTGAAGATTTCATTTTTAGGCTTTATTCTTCTTTCGGGATAGTTTGGTTGGCGAGTAGACGTAGGTTCCACAATGAGACGAAATTCATCGGTTGCCTTCATATCAGACATAAGGTTACAGGGAAAGTTGTGAGGCAGCCATGTAAGGTCGGGATGTGTCAGAATTCGAATGTCACGTACAACCCTCTTGTCTAGCATGCCAAAAAAGGGACACTTGTCCAGGGCGTTCTTGATAGTATCCACGTCCTGGCAGATACACCGTACGATGAACGCCTTGAACGCCTTCGCACGTTGTACACGTCGTACTTCATACTCAAAGACGGTTCGAGTCGATCGTGATTCTGGCGACGACGTTGAGCTTGAGCGAAGACCGCTGTGTTTGAGGCAAGAGAGAGCCATGGCTACAGTAGTTATTTCAGCCTACAAGAGTGCAAAAGACAGTTATGTTTATAGTTTTATTAGCCCCACAATTCCACTTTGTCAACAATCCTCCTACAACATTATCCACCCACGAGGACCCATTTGTCCAATCGTAGACCACTCAAATGGGTAAACTCTGCGCTTGATAAATGCTCTGTGGTTTGAGCAACCTGATAGAGTGGGTGACAGCATTTGGTTCGTCCAACCAAGGCGGTGTTATCCAACCACTGTTAATCTGTAAGCACACTTGGTAATCCACAAACCGCACTATGTAGCCTTCGGGTGTATAAACCCGGATCACATTCTCAGGGCCAGATGACCGTTCCCCGTAGGATTTTAAACTGTGAAGGTGGCTTGGAATTGACATCCCGTGGATCTATACCAGCACGACCAGGAAACAAGTGTCATGTTTTGGGACAAATATGGGTTGTACATAAGTGTTGGTGTTGGTGTTACAATCCTGGTTATCTGTTCATCTTGTGTGCTATGCTGTTGTCTCTGTTTGCGACGGAACCGTAATAAGAATAATAAGAAAGGCGCTTATAAGGAAGGCGCTGCATACAAACCACCAGCTAAACAGGAAACTGAAAGCACTGTGTAACTTTATTTGTCCTGACACACTTGTGTGATTGTCTACAGTATAGCACATGCATGTGAGTGCAGGCGCGAATGTGGAACATTGCAAACAGATATTCTCTGTATGTTATGTGTGTTTGAATTGGTCTGGAAATATATAGACTGTTCTTCAGATATGAAATATGCATGTTTTTGACTCCAGTCCGAAGCCTTTCTTTGCGCCACCAACAATGTACCACCACACATTAACCTTGTCCTAGAAAAAAAACTCTGACCGTTTATCCAAACATTGACTATTTACAAGTAGGATTCATTCATTCATATCTATAGCACACTTGGACTCTAACATTGCTCTTACCACAATCAAACCACTAATCAAACTATACAATCCACGCACGATTTAGCCTGGGTAAGACTTACAATTCACCATGAACCCGAGCAAGGACTCCGATTCCAGTCACCAGCAAATGTCGGTCGGAGTCGGACCGAGGTTTTTTCATACAACCTTCGAAGTGCGAGCTGATGAAATTGGCTTGTCAACGAGGGAAATCTTTGCTAAACGACACCATGATCATCTGCAGAAAGTCCAAAGAGAACACTGCACAGCCATACAGGACCCCATTGAGCCGATGGACGTGTCTTGAGTTAGGTGATATGTCTGTCACATAAAAAAATAAATACAGTAAACATACAAAGCCACGTCTCTATTTTTTTATATTCTCTATTTTTTTAATATTCACATATCAGCTGTATGATGATATGATAAGTACTAGGGTACTTGCTATGTAGAGGAATAGAGGTCTTGGGTCATTTATGAAACCGAGTGTTCATTGTCAAAGTGCAATCCCAGAATTTCTTGTGGGTCATACTGCAGAAACAACTGTTTGAATGAAACCTAGTTTGTTTGTTTAAAAGGAACCCCGGTCTGGGATATGATTTTATTTTGAAACTATTTAAGTAAGTAAGTAAGCTAAACAGTCCCACGCATTATCATTGAACACCACTGAACACACTTGAAAGTCTGCACAATGGTCGACTACAACGACTACCACAGTAATTACTGGTGGCTTAACGACAAGGACGGTTGGCTCAAGATCACCTTGATAGCGGCTCCGTTGATGATTGTGTTCGGGTTGGTCCTCATCACTCACAGGATGTGTAGCGCACGGTCATCTTACAAACCGTGTTCACATTTACAGTCGCCACCGTCAGACTCTGTGTACGGTCCCACGACGTGCGCATTTGAAGACACGCGTTATGATGTGAACAGCCGACGTGATCAAGACGCTTCAGTGGTTGGAGCTGTGGAAACGGGTAGGTGTAACAGTCTGTGTGTGTGTGTGTGTGTGTGTGTGTGTGTGTGTGTGTGTGTGTGTGTGTGTGTGTAAGGTCACAACTGCGGTGTAGCGTTTGTCTTATTTCGTTCTCCATCTCAAATAGAACCTGAAAATATCGCCAAGATCGTCTGACATCCGGTCCGTGAGCCGATTCCACTGTTGGCGGGATGACAGAGTTCAGCGGAACCATTCTGAAACCCCAGGAGGTTCTTCGTGTCAACAAAATAAACTTCAGCTTTACATCTAAAATACACCAGCCCCCTTTGTATTCTTTATTATATATCCTTGATACGTTGGACACAATAAAGATGACTATGGTACATAAAGTGTGTAGATGTTTATTAGCAGATGCAATGATTAACATCAATTGGATATCATACAAGAATATTCAGACTGTAGTATCATAACATGTGGTCAGCCTGTGGTATCTTTTCTTTCTCACATATAGAACACAAATGTAATACAATCCATACATGAATGACATTGCAGCCAATATTATGAGCATAGCCATGCTCCATTTGCACAACTCTCTTTCAGTGAGGTATGTGGCTGCGTGATACAAAGTAGTGTTGCTAGGAAAGGCGGATATAATCTCAGACATGACTACGAGGAGAGAAGACTTAGGTTGGCTCCACGTGCTGTCTCAGTCATGTAGACACAGCTTGGCGAGGGTTAGCACTCTTTTTGCAGCGGTGACTTTGGCTCCTTTCTTGGACGTATCCGAACCTGAAGTGTCAGAGGGTAGATGTCACGTTAAGTGTCTTTTTAAAGTGTCTTTGGCGCTACATGGCCGCCATTCTCATCCTGTATAATGTAAGAAAAAAAGGCCTACCTTTCATAAGTATGGAGACTTCACCGTCGTACAAGGTCACATTGACACTGCAACAGTAGACGTACAGATAGCAGTCTTTCTGCTCAGTGTACAATGGTAGAGACCACTTGTTCTTCTGACATAGTTCCTAAGACACAAAGCGTGTAGAGCGTCAAGTGTCCTCTTTGTGTTTATACATTATAAATAACATAGGAGAATAAAAAATAGTCACTCACTTGTAGTTCTCCAATGAAATTCTCATCGCCGTTCTCATCTCCGGTCAAGGTCTGAGACTCACTTGTGGGCATGTCCCTCTTAGAATGTTTTTCGAGCTCCATCAGTGCTCGCGCAGCCTGTTCTTTGGCTAGTTTCTTCCGCTTACCACTACCCATAGCTTCCAAGTGATCATTGTTACTAAACATTTGTACTTTGAAGTTGAAGGTTGGATTATGGTCTGGCCCGCTGGTACACATTTGCATGTATTCCACAGTACACCTGTTGATTTCAGCATATTCTTTCAGCCTGACACACCAGTTTACAGAGCAAGTAGTAACCATGGCTCCCTTACACGGAAATCAGCTAAAGTAGTAGAGTGCTAGCTACAAACCTTGAGGGTTGAGATTCCACTCTAATGAGCTGAGATTCAGTGGAAGGATTACCAGTCTGGACTACGGTATGGACATGCCTCCTAGTCTAATATACTTAACGCAATGGTCCATGGCTGGTCCTGGATGGCCATATGCTCTAAGGTTGGATGGAAATAAACAAATACCTCGCCCGTAGACTTAACATAGGTTGGACATGTCGGCTCTTGGTCAGATTAATGGCATGCGGTTGGGCCATATCTCGGCCCGTAGACTTAACATAGGTTGGACATGTCGGCTCTTGGTCAGATTAATGGCCTGCTGTTGGGCCATATCTCGGCCCGTAGACTTAACATAGGTTGGACATGTCGGCTCTTGGTCAGATTAATGGCATGCGGTTGGGCCATATGCTCTAAGTTTGAATGGAAATAAACAAATACCTCGCCCCTAGACTTAACATAGGTTGGACATGTCGGCTCTTGGTCAGATTAATGGCATGCGGTTGGGCCATATGCTCTAAGTTTGAATGGAAATAAACAAATACCTCGCCCCTAGACTTAACATAGGTTGGACATGTCGGCTCTTGGTCAGATTAATGGCATGCGGTTGGGCCATATCTCGGCCCGTAGACTTAACATAGGTTGGACATGTCGGCTTTTGGTCGGATTAATGGCATGCGGTTGGGCCATATGCTCTAAGTTTGAATGGAAATAAACAAATACCTCGCCCCTAGACTTAACATAGGTTGGACATGTCGGCTCTTGGTCGGATTAATGGCATGCGGTTGGGCCATATGCTCTAAGTTTGAATGGAAATAAACAAATACCTCGCCCCTAGACTTAACATAGGTTGGACATGTCGGCTCTTGGTCGGATTAATGGCCTGCTGTTGGGCCATATCTCGGCCCGTAGACTTAACATAGGTTGGACATGTCGGCTCTTGGTCAGATTAATGGCCTGCTGTTGGGCCATATCTCGGCCCGTAGACTTAACATAGGTTGGACATGTCGGCTCTTGGTCAGATTAATGGCATGCGGTTGGGCCATATGCTCTAAGTTTGATTGGAAATAAACAAATACCTCGCCCCTAGACTTAACATAGGTTGGACATGTCGGCTCTTGGTCAGATTAATGGCCTGCTGTTGGGCCATATCTCGGCCCGTAGACTTAACATAGGTTGGACATGTCGGCTCTTGGTCAGATTAATGGCATGCGGTTGGGCCATATGCTCTAAGTTTGAATGGAAATAAACAAATACCTCGCCCCTAGACTTAACATAGGTTGGACATGTCGGCTCTTGGTCGGATTAATGGCCTGCTGTTGGGCCATATCTCGGCCCGTAGACTTAACATAGGTTGGACATGTCGGCTCTTGGTCAGATTAATGGCATGCGGTTGGGCCATATCTCGGCCCGTAGACTTAACATAGGTTGGACATGTCGGCTCTTGGTCAGATTAATGGCATGCGGTTGGGCCATATGCTCTAAGTTTGAATGGAAATAAACAAATACCTCGCCCCTAGACTTAACATAGGTTGGACATGTCGGCTCTTGGTCGGATTAATGGCCTGCGGTTGGGCCATATCTCGGGCCCGTAGACTTAACATAGGTTGGACATGTCGGCTCTTGGTCGGATTAATGGCATGCGGTTGGGCCATATGCTCTAAGTTTGAATGGAAATAAACAAATACCTTGCCCCTAGACTTAACATAGGTTGGACGTGTCGGCTCTTGGTCGGATTAATGGCCTGCTGTTGGGCCATATCTCAGCCCGTAGACTTAACATAGGTTGGACATGTCGGCTCTTGGTCGGATTAATGGCCTGCTGTTGGGCCATATGCTCTAAGGTTGGATAAATGAGTCTGGGGTGGAGAATAAGAAACAAATGCCCTGCCCATAGACTTAACATAGGTTGGACATTTCACTGCTAGTTGGTTAAATAGTCAGCGGTTGGACAGTCAGAGCTGATTAGACTGGTGTACTAGGCTGGTAATACAAGCCCAAACCTCAGTTGCTCTCATAACTTCAAGAGACATGTAGCGCGCAGTGTTATTATTTCGTTTGCTGGGATATATATGCGGCGTTGTCTTTTAGAGGAAGTAGGTCGATAGAGAGTAAAAAAAAAAGTCTTAGTGTATACATTGACACTGGACCTTGAACAAGCGGATGGTCTGATGATAGTATCCGTAACAGCAAAAAGACAAGAATAAGTAAAGACTAGAATTGGAAAAAGAAGATAAGATGACTCACAGGTATCCTTCTACAAGCAACGGAGATGATTTACACCGCCAGCGTCGTCTAGCCATGACGTTTGTTATGAAAAAACAGAGAGTTGAAGAATACAAGGATTTGAGAGAATCGACACCTTCGCCCCTGCGGAACATACAGCAGAGAAGGCGGTATGAAATGGGCACTACCGACAGGCGGTACAAAACACAGGATTACCGCCTGTACGCACGAGAGTCTCTGGCTGCGCACAATGCTCCTGCTTACCCACGACAAGAAAAGGCCTTCGATTCAAGAGCTCGATCTGGGTCTGACAGACACAAGTTTCAGCAATCCAACAGTACTCGTGCATCAGGGCTGTCACACCAGACCAACGGTCACAACAGAAGACCAAACATTTCTGCTGTTAAGGTGAAACGTCGTATACCTGACGAATGGCTAATGCAACCCTCTAGCACTCATCCCATCACCAAAAAACGCAAGACTGACAAGACACACGGACATCAGGGCAGCAGGCATGAGATTGACAGTCATCTAACTCATCGGAGAAGTGACAAATCCAAGATACATCCACATCGGAGAGACGTGACCCACGGAGTGTCTGGTAGCAGGAGCTGCAAGGCTAGTGTTGACACCATACCACCACCAAAGGCTGCCGAGTGTGATAACAAGGTAACTGTACACAGCTATGACAAGCCCAGATCACACAAGTCTTCCACTGACACCTGTAGCCAGAGACAAGCCAAAGAGACTCTGTACAACGAGACCAATTGTAAAGCCAAGAAACTTGTGGTGGAGGACCACGTAGAGACTGAATTCTTTAAGAATAACAAGTCGCTCGCCACCCCACCGAAACAGGACGGCTCGCAGTTGAAGACTATCCGTCAAGGTAGTTATAGAAAGAGAGCCTGGATGAGGGACAGGCTACCGGACAATGAAAATGACGATGATGGCATGTCCGCTAGTACAGAATATGTCAGTGATATCAATGAGGAGGCCGAAGAAGAGCCTAAAGGAATTGCTCAAGGTGATAACGGTAATGAAAGCGACAGCTCCGACAGCTCCGACAGCTCGGACAGTTCAAGTGGCAGTTCCAGTGACTCCAATGACTCCAACAGCAATGACGATGATGATGGTGATGATGATGATGATGATGATGATGATGATGATGATGATGACGTTGTTTCCAAGATAGAGGTTGGAGCGGCCGTCTCTCCTGTCAAACAAGCTGCTGAGACTGACACGCGGGGGCCTAAGATGAAGACGAAGTTCCAGCGAAACGAGGCCTGCAAGCCAAACGGTCCCAGAGCGGCCGTCTCTCCTGTCAAACAAGCTGCTGAGACTGACACGCGGGGGCCTAAGATGAAGACGAAGTTCCAGCGAAACGAGGCCTGCAAGCCAAACGGTCCCAGAGCGGCCGTTTCTCCTGTCAAACAAGCTGCTGAGACTGACACGCGGGGGCCTAAGATGAAGACGAAGTTCGAGCGAAACGAGGCCTGCAAGCCAAACGGTCCCAGAGCGGCCGTCTCTCCTGTCAAACAAGCTGCTGAGACTGACACGCGGGGGCTTAAGATGAAGACGAAGTTCGAGCGAAACCAGGTGTGCAAGCCAAACGGTCCCAGAGCGGCCGTCTCTCCTGTCAAACAAGCTGCTGAGACTGACATGTGCGAGCCTACATTAACCAAGCCCAATCATGTAGCACCAGATGTGATTGAGCCTACACTTGAACCCAACAGGAACACGACACCTGTGATTGATGCTACATTTGAGCCCGAGTCTCATGCTACGGCTGAACCTGAATGCGACATGTCCACCGATGTGCCTGACGTGCAATCCACAGCTGAACCAGCGACTGAGACTGTCTCCACTGCGCCTGAGGCACAATCTACAGCTGAACCACAATACGACATGTCCACCGATGTAGCTGACGTGCAATCCACAGCTGAACCAGAGACTGAGACTGTCTCCACTGCGCCTGAGGCACAATCTACAGCTGAACCACAATACGAGATGTCCAACGATGTAGCTGACGTGCAATCCACAGCTGAACCAGAGACTGAGACTGTCTCCACTGCGCCTGAGGCACAATCTACAGCTGAACCACAATACGAGATGTCCAACGATGTAGCTGATGTGCAATCCACAGCTGAACCTGAAAAGGAGACTGTCTCCGCTGTGACCGAGACCACTACCTCAACTAAGCAGCCTAAACGCCATATCCGCATAAAGGGAGTCCCAGAGGCAGAGTTGTCAACAGCAGTAGCTAACATCAAACATGCCGCGTATGTGTATCTATCACTCATGTCTTGTTTCTCAAGGAACTACAATTTGTTTTGTTTTAAGGTAACCTATCTTTCTTTGTGTTGTTACAGGTTTGACATCAACAATCTTGAAGATATGATCAGGGATATCAATTATGCAAACACCCTGGAAGACTGCAACGTGTCTCATAATGTTGATCTATGTGCCATTGAGCCACATTTCACTGAGCCAAACTGGAATGTTGAATCTTGTCCAGATCCCCCTTTCGCTGCTGTAACCACGCCTGTTCCAGAGATTATCAGCCCCAGCGTACCCCCCCTTGTGGCACACCGGCCAATTACAGAGATGACAACCGAATCCCATTTCGGACACACGTCTTTCCCTGTGTACCCAGACAATGAAATGCTTGCTATAGACAGGGCCTGCGAGCAGTATATTTTCAAAAACGCACAGTCTGTGCCGTGTCTACAACACCAGCAGCAAATCCAGGCGCCTATACATGCCCAGCAGCTTGTCATCCAACAACACCAGCAGCAATCCCAAGTGTCTATACCATTCCAGCAGCCGGTGATCCTACAAGCCCAGCAGCCACCACCTCAAGCACCTGAACCATCTCTACAACCGCAACAGCCCCATGCTATGGACAATTTGAATATGCACAACCTTCAGCCACAGCAGGTAATATTCCCCAACTCACCACAATCTGAATTAGCTGTCGCCCATCAGGAACTCAACCCCGATCGACAGTGTTTGGAGAGTCGCGTTAGCCCCGTGACATCAGACGACATGATACTGACCACGGTGAAACAATTGATCCTATGTTCCATATGTAACGTGAACTTCAACAGAACTGTTATCTGTAATGAGTATTTGATTCAGCTCAACAGACCCATTCAATGTGCGTGCGGCTGTGTCATCTGCACACTCTGTCACCGGGGCCGAGGGAGCTGCAGCGTCCACAATGTGTCATTCTCACGCTGCGCCTTGAACATCACAGCTAGCACCCTAGCCAGCTGTCCTATTCTGGAGAATGTAGGAGACTGGGATGTTGAACGTGACATCGAAGACCTTTTCAAGACTGACGAAGAAGTCAATAAACATGTGAAACAGATCATGAGTGAGGAACGCGCACCTAATACCGACGGCCTGCGAACTGGTAGGTGTAACATAATTATATTCTACCTATCTCTGTATATCATAGTATGATAATGACCACGGCGAATGAACCTACAAATGACAATTTGTTTCTCACCACAGCTTTCAACCAGCTCATTAACCAGAATGACCGCATGGCCTTCACATACTGGGCAAACGAGACAATGTTAGAAGACGTCGCCTACAGATACGTATGCATCCCTCACTTGCCGGGGTTTTGGGATCACGTTGTGGTAGGAACCCGTCCTCTACCCAAGACAGAGACAATGATCGGTCCCGATGACTACTTGCCGAAATTGTTCAATGTGAACCTTGGCCCCTACAGGTTTCACTGGTGCTGTTTCGTGTTGAAAAAGCAGATCATTCTGGCTATGTGGTGCACTTCAGTGTCCAGAGGGGGACAGTCTGACAGTTTCACACTCGTTGATGACTCGCTGATACACTTCACAAGGAGCATAGACTTTAGAAGTATGGTGTTTTATCTGTCTAGGTGGTTTACAGCTCAGTACGTGGTGTCACCAAGAGGCAGGCAGCTCAAAGTGGTCTTGGATTGCAAACCTTACGAAGGTTCTAGTTTGCTCCATGTGATAATTTTGTTGGCCTCCAAGACCGGGATGGAAAAGGTGACACCCCCCCAAGTCACCCAACAGCGTACGACGAATAGGGATATGAAGTATAGTTTCAAAACCAGCAGTGCAAACACCATATTCACTTGCCCCGTTGCTGAAAATGTAGGGAATTACATCAACATCGTTGATGAATTCAACACGTACCACACTGACAAGGCTGATCGTACTGGTCTGACACGCAGTTGCAGTAACACAGAGTACTACAGTTTCCTCTGATTGGGACATAATGAATGATACCACATGAGACCACATGTATTTGTTTGTATACTAAGGCTGTTACAAGTGTTTTTGGTACTGTGCATTCTTACATTGTTTTTATACTGTACATATTTACCGCTTTGTGTTTTATATAAAGGCCTACATTTCCACGGTTTGCAAAATAAAAGTGTGTGGTACACATACATGTTGATCAATTTTTGTTTTACATGTATTTGTTTGTATACTAAGGCTGTTACAACTGTTTTTGGTACTGTGCATTCTTACATTGTTTTTATACTGTACATATTTACCGTTTTGTGTTTTATATAAAGGCCTACATTTCCACGGTTTGCAAAATAAAAGTATGTGGTACACATACATCTTGGTTGTGTCTAATCTGTTCATTTCTTTATCCAATAGACGTATATTATTACATTTACACAAATACAGTTAAGACTCTATCGAATCCGGATAGACTTAGTAGGCGAATGTTCCACTGGTGTCTGCAATTGTATGATTATACAATGTGTTATTGTTATTACGAATAATAGTGATGATTGTGGCTCGATAACTATCATCACTATTACAGGAATAGATGTGCGCACACTTTACACACGCGGTATACAGATCTTTCTTTGTTTTATTCATCTGGTAACATTGGTATACGGTACAGTAATAAGCAACAGCTAGGCAAGCAGTTGAGTAAAGGAGGAAATGTTAAGGGTTACACACAGCTCTTACACAACATTGTCTTTAGTTATAGGTTTTGCTCTAGTATATTCCCTGTAAGCGTCTTCAACGCTCACTTTAGTGACAGGTTCTCTCATGTCGTCCAGGTCTCTCTGCACAGCCAGGGTTAACACCCGCCTGTTGATGTACGCGGACGCGTTGAGTTGCAGTCCCACGTTGTCAGACAGAGTCTTTACGGCGCCCAGCAACTGCTGCACGTTGAGTCTTCCTCGTAGTGCGCACAATAGGTAACGCAGGTCGGCTCTCTCCATCTGTATGGAGAACAATTCGTTCTTGAACTTGTTATACTCGGTCGGGTCCCCGACGGTTTTCTTGGTGGATTCCTTGAGTAGAGCTATGTTGGTGTCCAAACTTGCTATGGATCTCGAAACAGTGTTTATCGCTATGTCCACCTCAGCCTCTTCCTTCTTCCTGATCAGGATTATGTTATTTTCTTGTTCGGTAGGGTGCATGTACAGGGAAGTGAAGAAGTTAACCACGCAGGACAGTACGAAATCGGTAAAGATACACACTCCGCGGGCTATGTTGTGTGAGAACCCGTTGCTGTGCATCCTGCGCTCGTTGTTGACGCACTGTACCGTAGTTTATAAGACACGGGAAATAGCACCCGTAGTTTCTACCTGATCGGAACATGGCGAGTGCACATTTATCACTGGAGGAACCGGGAGTACCGGGTGCTCTCGAATATCCTGTTGAATATGGGGTTGATCAAGCGTGTGGTGGTCTGGATTGGGTTGCAGGCGAATATACCCGTTCCGCTGATTCTAGGCGCCAGTCTATCGACCTGGGTTTCCCTGGTCGCATCGCTGCCGCACATGAGCTTTTTGTCTGATGTCAGCCCTATACTGTAAGTACCGCAGAAGGCTACTCCCAGTGTGGCCTGCATTAAGTCTGTGGTACGCTTATCTCCGTTCACTCTCTCCACAGTATCCTTGAAGGGGTCTCCGATGGGATCGAGTACGCCCTTATCAAACTCGACCATGTGAAGGGTGTTGCAGAAGAGCTTATGATTGCTGTCTTCGTTGCGGCGGGGGTGTCTGATATTGATACGCTTGTTTCTGGCCCTGAGCGCTGAGCTGAACGGATAGAGCAGAGTAGGCATACAAGTGTACGCTTCGGCTCGCATCATAGGGTCACGCGCGATGGACCCGTTGAGCCTGTCAGAGCGGCCGGTCGTGAAGATGTAAGGTCTACGGTAGCCGCTCGCGCTGTCCGACTCTGGGCAGAACCCGTTGAACGCGTCTGCGACCACCATGTCGAAGGGACCGCCTGTGTTTATGTGCACGTCTCCTCCTCGTACGTCTTTCATGTACAGGTTGGGGATGTACACCCCAGGAGATTCTAGGGTCTCCGGTATCACGACAGACTCGCAGTATTGGTTAACGGTGTGCACCTGGTGTGTGTTGTGAGCCGTGGGTTTGCAGACGATCTCTGTGCCCAGCGTGTAGAGAGCGGACTTTTGTTGCATGACGGCGACTCCGCATCCCGTGAAACGTACACCCCTGAAGAGTAGGTAGGACATACCAGAGTAGTATTTTGTGTCATAGTGGTCCCTTACGACGTTGTGCGTCAACAGGGTGCTGTAATGCATCCCCAGCAATACCTTGGCCAGGTTGTTGCTGATATCTGCCAGTTTCTGCAGTCTGATCGCCCACATGTAGGTGACAACAGAGGTCTCGCTGAATCCGGTGTGGGTACAACTCTTGTGCGTCAACGCGGTAGGCTCGAACAGTTCGCTCACATCGACCCCGTTCCGCGGCCGTACTTTGGAGAATGCGTAGTTGTTGCCGTTCAACCGCGTCACCGTGAGAGCGGCGCTGTTGGTCAGGTCTAACTCGTTGCTCAGATTGTGTTCGTGTTCTCTGTATGCGATAGGGCTGAGGACAGTATTGTCTCCGTTCGCAGCCCCGGAGCGGTACACTCGGGCTCCTAGGACTGGTAGGATGATCCAGTACATGAGATTGCAGTAGTCTATCTCGTCCAAGGTGAAGTCGTTCGGGTAGCCAGAGTCCGTACAGTGAAGACTGCTGCCGACGCAGAAAAACACGGGCATGGAGGCTATCACAGAGTTGTTTCTGCTCCCGAGGATACCCTTGAACAGCCCAATCAGGCTGTTCATCAATCCCTCCAATTGTACCAATACGGTACGTTCCTCAGTGGTGATGGTCGAACGGGCCTCCTTGTCAGCGAGAACACGGCGTGTGTGAACGGCGCAGATGGGGTCCGCTATCCAAGACCAAAATAATCTCGCCTTGGTCCAGTTGCCGGCATATGAGGTGGAAGTATCTCCTGTTGTCAGGATCTGACGTCTCAATGTTATCATCGACTCTATACCATGTTCGTAATGGAGCGCCTGCTCGAGGAACGCCAAGTGATCTTCCACCAGTTTGGCCTGCTTAGTGTCCCCGAAGTGAGTGAGTAACTCGCAGCCGATCTGAGCGATTTCGTTGTCGATGTTGTTCATGGACGACGAGTTGAAAAGAGCCACCCTGGGCCTGACCAGCCATCGATCGGGCGCGACGTGGTCCCTCGTGCCGATTCGATTGTCCGGTGGGCGAGGTACCACCATGTTGCGAGTGTCGAACTCGAGCACGGACGCAGGGTTCTTTATCTTCTCGTACCAGTCTCTACTGTGCGCGAGACAAGCCAGTTTTTCTACGGGGACGGCGTTGGGATCGCCTCTCATCAACGCGTTCAGCTCAGCTTGCAGCTTTGTCCTACGCTCCTGACTGAACAGCTCTCTCGGGTTACCCACGGGGTGCAGGCTACGAAGACTGACGCCAGCAACCGCCCCGTCGTACTGGTGGAGGTACGAGGTTGAGGGCGATCGCTGGGTCAGCTGCTTGTAGTTGACTTCATCGGAGTCTGTGGTCGAGAGGATGTGCGAGGGGTTGAGCTGATTCAGAGCAGGCGCCGTGCAGCCAACCGTGAAGTACTCCCACTTGAACCCCTCGGAATTACAGAAAGCCTTGTGTTCTGTCGAAGTGTCTCTGTTGTTGCCGTGCTCCATCTGCACGCTGTCCACATGCACAATGGGGATCTTGTCGGCGGGGCCTCCTCCGACTCGCATGTAGTTTACGGTCATGTCGATCGAGCTGTCCTGGAAGCAGGATTCGTCGATGAAGGGTAGGTCCTTGTCGGCCAGAGCGTGCTGGCCGACCTGTTGCATGGTGAACTCGTAGCCTCCCCCAATTCTACCATTTTCGTTGGTCATGGTGTACACGGAGAACTCCGGGGTGATCTTGGTGCTCTCGCTGACGATCTGAGACCGTATCATGCCGCTCGAGTTTATCCCGGAGATGACTCGAAACAAAGTGTCACCCATGACGATGACTTCGGGCTTATCGCTCGCTAGTATCCTCCGAGCATTTTCCAGCGCGCAGACAACCGAGTCGGGCTGTAGGTTGATCATACCGCACATGAGTTCCGCCATCACCAATATAGAGTCCAATTTCTCAGCGCGTCTGGAAGTCTTGGTTTTTTGCACCACCCTATCCGTCAAGGTAGGCTGAGCGGCGCAATATCTGAGCACTTCTATGGTCTTAGTCAGCTCCCACGAGGTGCTGACCCTCTCCAACTCTCGTTTGATCAGATCCATGGCCGTAGAGGGTACTGTGACGCTCAAGAGGCTTCCGAATTGCATCGTGACCACCTTAGACGTGTGCTGGAACACTTGGCTGTACTCCCTGGTCTGCACTCCGTTGCTGATTGTGTCGTAGGTCCCCTCCTGAGCCTCGCGCTGATCCGTGATACTGTATCGCCTGCAGAATTTCGTACCCGTGGGCACCGCTTCGTCTGGGACCAGCATCTTGTACACAAAGCCAGCGAGCAGGCGACTCGTATCTCTCTGTTGTCTGAACAGGGAAGCTCCCATGTGAGCCTGCGATATCACCACAGTGGCATCGGCCGAGATCGAACTGTTGGTGGCCGAGGGTCTAATTATGTTATCTATTATGTACTCTGCGAATGCGCTGGCCGGATTCGCCAGGAATTTGGGAGCTTTCACCAAGCGCGCCACAGTCTCCAGCGGCTTCAACGTGTAGCTGCTCGGGTCCATGGTTACGACGCTCATGATGCAAGCGACCTCGGGGGCTTTCTAGCCAATGCAAACTAACTATATGGATATGGGGAATTGCAGGCGACCTGTGTGAGTCAACGCTAGTAGCGATAGAGTGAATGTCAAGACGAACCGGTGAGACGGACAGCGTACACCATTAAGATGTTTATTTTTTACAGTTAGGCAAACTCACTCATATAACGCGTCCCCTTGCAAGACGACTTATATGAGGCCTCTTAAGTTGTGCTCCATAGGCTCTAATGGGGAGCTTATCGAAAGCTCGGCGCATCTCTTCGGCGCACTCGTCGTGGTACATTCGTAAACTCGAATCGTCCCCGTGTCGTCTCAGCAGATTTTCCGCTACAATCACGTCTGTGGTCAAATCTATTGCATTGCGTTTGAGATTGGCGATCTTGACTACACGGGCCTGGCTGGCCTTGGTGTCATCTTCGCTAGTGTATTCTTTATCCTCATCACTCTCGTTGCTCTCGTCCTGGTAGTAATAATAACCGCCTTGGTTTAGGCTACTTGGGCTCTGTCTGTTGTTACACAGACAACACAAGGCTCTAAACAGCATACAGAACATCTTAGCGAGTCCACTCCGCGACTGGGAACTTTGTAAGTATGTGAGAAAGTATGTTGGTATCGTTAACCAACCGTCAACGCTTTACATGACAGAGGCTTTGTGCTGCCCGGTCTGACCGTGAAGGGAGATGGCGAGACCTGCAACGAGCGCGTCCAGAGAGCACCTGACCCGTTGCGAGAAGGAGCTGGCTGAGGCCGCTTTGGAAAATAGAGCGAGCTCCTACGGATTAGAGAGCTTCAGAACAGGAGAGTGTCGTCAACGCGAACGGGGTCGGTCCGACGACGTAGACTACGAGCGTTACGGGTTGATCCCCCTGCATCGGGACGTCAAGGCTTGGATCTACGTGAGCGAGGATCCGCAGCTGAACATAGCGATAGAGGAGATAGTCAACACATTCAGCCCAGCGCTCTCTGTGGAGCTCTTGCTTTACAACGTCCTGGGGAGCAACAGCGAGAGCGCCACTTGCTTGGTCCGGTACCTCATCAACTACTACTCCTCCAACCACGTGTGCGAACACATCAAGACCACCCTCAGGAACATGATCCGCTGGACCGTCTTGGCGGGCTTCGCGCCCTGCGTTTTCTTGCCTTGGAAGAAGCTTAGAGCTCTCGGCCTAGGGTTGTCAGGTAAAGCTGCCGTGACTAACCTAGTCTCCGCCAACCCGGTCGTCCACGGCAAGCCCGGGTATAATGATGACGAGGATAGGTCTAGCCGAAGTAAACGGAGGAGAACCGAGAGGCATGACAAGCCCTGGAGAGTCGGTCGCGTAGCCCTAAGCGAGCACGTCGGCAGGTGTAAACGCGAGCAGTGCGAACCTTGCCTCAGGACGGTGCAGGATGGCCTCAGCCCCCCGGATGCAGCGTCCGAAGCCGTGCAGGAACGAGAGGCTCACGAGCGGGCTCTGCCCTCAGTGTTGGACGTTCCGCTCGATCAACTGGCGGACACGCTAAAACTGCTGATGAGTAATTCGGTCCCTGAGACGCAGGTCTCTGTAGTGTGCAAGATCATCCGAGACTGGGTCGGATGGGACATCGTGCTGAAGCGAGACCCTATCAAGGAAACCGAGCTGATGATGGCAACCGTGGCCCTGTGGGGTGTGATGAAAACCTTCGAGCACGGCCGGTGCCCGGTCATACCCGAGTGCAGAGCTTCGACGTGCCTAGCCTTTTACGACACAGAGACAGACCGGGTGACGGCCGCCGTGGACGGGGTCCTCTACAGGCACATCTCGATGTGGGATGGTTGCTCGGCGGGGGGTTCCAATCCATCCTCGTTGGCCAAGAGAGCTCACCTCACGGTCAAGAGCTGGGCTAGTCTCTTTCACAAGATCATACAGGGGCTGACGGCAGCCTCGACCAGACACATCTACACCAGCACGGGCGTAGACCGGTCCTCTCTGACGCACCTGGCGGACGTAATGCTTTCGTCCCGCGGAGAGCAGCAGCGTGCAGGGTTTTCAGCCGCGGGTAACGCGTTCGGTAAACCTTTGCTCGACAACCTCTCCCGCTTCCTGGCCAGCGACCAGCAGCCCGACATGTTTGGGCTGAACGCGGCCGAGCTACCCGACGTGTTTCTGAGATCCGGGGTCGGGACCACGTTTTCCGAGCACAAGTCCGCCAGCGTCTCGCACAGCCTGAGTAAAATGATGGCTTCGATGATCTCCGAAGGCAAGGAGGTGCTGCTCATCAGGCAGTTTGTCGGGGAGGTGACCAGGCACCCTCGCCTGGCCTTGGAACGGCTCAAGAGTCAGTGTAAGGAGCGGGGGCTACTGAACATGGCGGAGAGCGTGGTGAGGCAGCTGGAACAGGCCAGCAGCGAGGGGGGCGACACCGCTCACGGTGAGCCCGTCACAGAGCTCGGATCCGACGTTAAACTCGTGTGCAACTACCCGTCTTCTGTCAGCGTGGCCCACCTGGAGGAGACCTTGAGTATGTGGACCAATTTTTGGAGGAGTACTCTATCCGGATTCAGTCAGTTCAACAGGAGACACAATACCATCCGGTACAACAACAGGGATACAATGAGAGAGCTAGAATCCGGGTCGCCCGTGCACGTCTTCCACTGTATGCTGGTGACACTCTTGAACACGTCAGGGGTGACCTTCGCGGACAGCCTATCCGGGAGAAAGCCGGACGCCTCGCTCGCGGTCAACGAGATCATGCTCACGCGGGACTCTCTGCACCCGGCCGCGTACGGGTTACTGTTGGCCAACAAGCTGGGTCTCAGGCCTTCCGATGTGAAATGTGAAGACGAAAAGGAGCAGGAGCGGGAGCTGATCGCGGCGGAGTCTATGGGCAGATTGCTCTCGGCTACATCAGCGAGCAACCCCGGCTCCTTGGACCCTCGGTCGTTGGTCGCGGAGGGACCGGGTTTTGTTGAAGCTCGGGGGGGTGAGATTGCAAATGAGATGTCCGGTGTACGATTGGCAACATCGCTACCCGCGGAGGGATTGCGGCAGACAATGCGACATCGGAGTCGGGGACAGGGTTACAGGCACGCTGCTCTACTGCAGCAGACACGCAAGGACTCGTCGACTGATTTGGGCTCCGTTGCACAGTCCGACGGTGATCAGCAGAAGCAGCGGCAACGGCAGAAGGTTCAACATGACAGATGATCTCTTGAGCGGACGGCGCTTGCTGCGGGTGCGCTGGGGGTACCGGTGAAAGACAAGGAGGCGATCGCTCCCGGTCTCCCTGGTGGAGCTCGGATACGGGGTTTGGATTGGTTTGGAGACAGAGAGAACGAGATCTCATCATTTTATTGTACATGGTGTTCATTCTTCTTTTGACGTGTTGCTGTTGTCTTGATTTCATCCTGGTTTGCATTCCACGATTAAAGTTTGTGTGTACAACATTTGGAGTATTGCGCCTTTCTTCTTCCCGCTCATTGGGTTCAGAGCCTCGGGTCACACAAGTACCCGTGCCAAGAATTTTAGGTTTCTTATGTGACACCGCAACGTCTCCGGCGTCGTCATCGTTGACTTTACGCATCTTACGCTTCTGCATAGGTTGGACCCTGTCCTGCTTGTGCACTTTCTTGTCACGATGTTCCTCTTCCTCGCTGTTATTGCGTGCGTGGTGGTCGTCACCATCACTGTCCTCATCCTCACTGTTGTCGCTGTCTCCTTCCTCCCGATCATAACCCGCTATACCTTCCTTGGCCATTCTGAGGAGTTCCTCTACCGGGTTTCTGTCGGGTTGAGAGAGGAGCAGCTGAGACCGAGGGTCCAGGAAGCAGTGCTCGAGCGAGTGGTCGTATATCAAAATTGTGACCCACTGCTGTTTCGAGTACAGCCGGACTCTCCCCTTGATCATCCAGAGAGGTTCCAAGCTGAGCTCGGTCAAATCTGCTAGCGACACTCTTATCCAGAAAGACCTTTTGGTTGACGACATGACCGTACACAGGGATGTCTCTATCGGTATGGACTTGTCTCGGAGCGTCCGGACAAACATGTTGATCTGCTGAACAGGGTCAATCTTTAGCCCTGCGCACTTTTTGTGTTTGTCGTTGGGCTCGTACTGCACGAAAGAGTATTGTCTGTCTAGCAACTTTACTCCGATTAGGTAGTCGAGCATCATCAACTGTTCTGGTATGATTTCCAAAATGTTACCGTTGGGCTTGTGAACGGTTTGCTGCTGAGGCGGAGAAGGCTGCTGAGGATGCGGCGGAGGAGACGAGAACAGCATATTTGTCCGAGGTTGATACGAGTAGGAGAACATGGTTCAGGTTCTCAAGTGTAAAGCCAGAAACTCAAATGTGCTGTCAAGAGCTTGAGAGAAGTCGTAGTCCGTAATGAAGTGTTTCAGGTTTAACTCGGCGAGACTTTGTCCAATTTCACACGTGCTCTCTAAACGTCGGGGTCTGTAAATAGGGTTGCTCCAACCCGAACTCTCTTCCACTATCCACCTAGGCGACTCTGAGCGATCCAAGTACTGCCAGGCTGGCACTCTGTTACCCCTCTCTGCGATCTCAAACAAGGCGTGCTTCCAAAACTCGTCGGTCTTCAAAGATATCTGACAACAGGGACACAGAGCGTAGTCGCAACAGCGGTCCGACTGAGCGGAATCCTCACCGGAGGCCTCGTTCGGCTCTCTCGCCACCCCCGGTGGGATAGTGAATTCGGCTCTCTTGACGGAGGTAGACCCTCCCCCGTAACCGTTTTCGGTAGTCACCGAGACCGTTTCTGGAACCAGCTTCATGTAGCCGAAAACGCTGTTGTCTTCCATGTACAGAAAATACCATTCTCCGGCCAGTTCCGACAAGGGCGTATGTCGCGATGGGCAGTTGTTCAGAGCGTCTGTCTCTCGTTTCTGCAGTTCCGATATGTAAGCCTCTATGGTCTTTAGCCGCCTGCTACACGCCCCCATCAGGTCTCGCAGCTCCTTCACCTGAGACCGTATGTTGATCTCGGCCCTGCTCTTCATGGAAGAGCGGTCAGCCGTTGCTAGTAGTAAGTCAAAGTGTCTGTTCACTATATCCCAGACCTTTACAATCGACGCGGTTGAAGCGGAGGGTGCTATCCCGTGGCTGATGGTTGAGTTTTCACTTGCCATGACTTGCGGCTGTGGCGAACGGCTAGCTATACTCTACATGTCGCACTCCCTCTTAAGTATGTATCGTGCGAGCTTGTCATTTGGTCACCGAGAGCGCTCTAGCCTCCCAGGAGCCAAGGCAGTCGCTGCCTCTTTTAGCGGAGAGCGCTCGGGTTTTCGTGGGGCCACGGTACTTGCTGAAGGCGAGTCGAAGCGTCTGCTCACTGTACCCCAGACCTTTGAAATCAATGTCCTTGAAGCTGGGGAAGCCGTCAGGCGGGCAGCACTTGGGTTTTTGTTTGACATGATTTGCAACCGTAGTGATTAGCTCCGCTCTAGCATTCACTTTACCCTCCTCTCTCAGGTACGCCTCGTGCGCGAGTACCATTTTCTCGTGGAGAGCGCACGGGTTGTCGAGGAGCCACGGCACCAAGTGAATAAACTCCGGGTTCTTCAGGTGATAATTGGTGAGGACCTTATCCTGGAACGAAGAGAGATCGCTGCGGTAACGCTCCGCGAAGGCGCACCCCACTGCCTCTCTGTACCCAGGCCAGTACTTGGGGTGGCTACGGTCTCTCACTTGTACGAAGAACGTTTCCGTGAGGTACACCAGACACAGCTTCTCTTGCGAGGTGAGCATGCCGCGCCGCTCCTGAGCCAACTCACAGCACAGCCTGTTGAGATGGACGTGTATCTCCACCAGCTTGGCCACTTTACCCAGAGCCTTCGGGAGTTCGTTCGCAACGTTCCTCACTTTCTGCGAGTTGATAGACATCGAGGAGAAGAGCTGGTGTCGACTCTCCTCCCCGGGTACGTTGACAGACGAGAAGAAGAAGGGTGTGTGGAAATGTTTCTTTTTGTTCTTCATGCGGATCACCACGGTCAAAGGGTTTGCCACTCCGTATATATAACAGGTCAGGTTCTGGTTGCTAACAGTGAAAGGTTTAGTCGACACCATGCAGGTCCCCTGCGATAAGGCGATGGTCTCGAACAGCCCTCTGAAGTAGGGCTGTAGCAGGTACTTGGCGTTGGACGTGTAGTTGGCGCTGCGGCTGGGGTTGGACGAGAACTCTATACGGGTGTTTTTGTAGCCGTGTTGGGAGCATAGCCTCTTCTTGTCCGACACGAACCTCAGTCTGCTCAGCAGCCTGGTTTTAGTGGTGTTGGACTGTATTTGAGCATACTTTCGGAGATGTTTGCAGAATACGGTTGTGCTGAACTTCTGATTGCCGACAGTGTTTACGTGTAGCACGTGTAGGAGCACGTTCTTATCTAGCTCGACCACGCAGCTACCCGCGGCACTGAGCATTTCATTTGTTCGGCAGGGAGAGGCTACGTAGCTGTGGTCGCGCTGCGAGTTGGGACAACTGGTCACGTTTGGGCTACGCTCTGTGCGGTTCGGATTTGTAAAGCCAGTGAAGGGCGCCCTTGTTGCACTCCACGTCCAGGATCCACAGGGCTCCCAGCCAGCAAAGCCGGGACACTCGAGACTCGTACAGTCGGTGGGCCGCAGTGAGTCTGGATTTATAGGCGCGCCCTTTAGACCCGGGGTCTGCGTCAAGCGGCAGGACGGGGCACTTCCGTCCACACGAAGCCCGTTGTCTTCGGCAGCGGTCCTTGCGCTGAGAGAATGGGTCATGTTTACCGTGCACGAATAGCGCAGCCCTAAGCTCGGGCGGACACAGGTTCAGGGAGTCTTGTGGTCTGGCGAAGAATAATTCCAGATTACACAGCAGGAGCTTGCGATTGCCAGCGTACACTAGGACCAAATGAGACCAGAGGAGCTCGACGGCGATCTTGGTCTCAGCTGAAACGTCAGAGGACTGACACACCTCCCCCCATTCCGAGGTAGGTGCCGCCGACAGGTTGTCTATCACGTACTCGAGGACTCTGATTTCGAATTGAGCAACCTCACCCCTGAAGTCCCTCGATCCTCTCAGACGCAGCAGCAAAGCCTGCGCCGCAGCCTTGGCTCTGTCGTGGCACTCGGACAAGAAGCACAGCCTGCAGTACACGGGCAGTAGCTTTCCCAGGAACTGAACAACCGTGGGCCCGCTGGGCAATAGAACTGCGAACTTTCCGTGGGTGCGCTGCTCAAAACGAACATAGGCTCGAGCTCTGGGAGACCAAACGTGCGGGCCCGAGATCAGCTCCCGGTGCTTCACCAGACACTCTATTAAGACTTCACTAGAGAGCTGGGGCTCGCTCGCGATAGCACTTTCCAGTTCGTCCATAAGGTACCGAAGAAAAACATCGTACCTTATTATGTCCACGTGCGGACCGGGGCATCTGACAGGGACCTTGGGCAAAGGGATCCCCGAACTGTTCTTTGTCGCGACTGCCATTAAAGCGTGTTACGGGAGACTGCCTTGTTGGGATGAGCCGAGCGAGCACGAGGGACCTTCTCTCAGAAAGAGAACCAGGTTACAGAAGGAATGGGAAGACTGGGAAGACTCTGACTTGCGAGAGCAACGCAGTAACACTATCGATGCGGAGTACAGACGGCTGTACTGTGAACTGAGGAATAAAGCGCTCTCAGACATAAAGGGTCTGGTGAGAGAACACGTGGAAAAAATGAGCACTGCCTGCGCCTCTTATGACTTCATGAACATATACGGAATGTGTTCCTTTGACCCCCCTAATGTGACAAGGATCACACACCAGAAAGGAGAGCCCCCTACTTGCAAGTTTACCAAGATCGCCTGTCCCGAGGAAAACTCCAACTCCAACTCTCATAGACTCATCTCGGTCAGCGGGATACTCAATCCACTCATCAGCGCCCGAGTTGAACACGGTGAGCTAGAGCTAACTCGCTGTGGAGAGTCAGACTACCACAGGGCTACGGAGGAGTCCGCCCGACTCGACTCACGTAGTAAAATGAGGGTACCAAGAGTGTACAAGGGGAACTTGGGGAGTACAATCGGCAGCATGGAGAATCGATTCGTTTTCACCGTCAGAGAGGACTTGCACACGCTCGGATGCGCTTACAGACAGGTGATGGTTATAGTTGAACTGTTACACCTCAACATGCTTCATTTCATACATTCCTAAGGGCCAGGTCCATTTGGCCCTTATGGTGAAGTAACTGGGAACTTGTGTGTAATAAAGAAAGTGCACAACTGCAAGATTGTTTCTGTCTGTTATTTACTTATTTATTTTCTCCAGTACACCAATGAACAGTATGTAGGACAGATATAAGACAGTAACAAGGAATCATCACATATACACACAGACCTACGCAATACAGCTTTACAAACACTGTTTCTGTCATTTATTCATTTTCCCTGATACACCAATGAACAGTACGTAGGACAGATATAAGACAGTAACAAGGAATCATCACATGTACACACAGACCTCCAACTTAGTCAAAATCGTCAAACCCGAAATCCACATCCTCGGGTATGCCGTCGTCATATATTGTCAGTCCGCTATCGACCTTGGCCTTCTTACTGCCCTCGGCGCTACCGCCAGGTTCCTCTCTAGTTTGTTTCATACCAACCCCATAGCTGGCCGAAACAGATATGTTCCCCTGTGACGATGTAGAAGAAGAAGAATGAGGAGCCAAAGACGAGCTCCCTTCGTACCCAATCACCTGAATTTTGGCATCCTTAACAGCTGACACGAGTACGTCAAGCTGTCTTTCGTTCAGCTCAGGGTTCATCATCTTGATACGGCCAAAGTCTACCTTGGGCAACACGCGGGACACTCCACTCTTGATCTTCTCGACCATCTCGTCGATTGTGGTCTTGGGGTCACCGGCCAAGCAGCTGAAGCTTTTACCCGCTGGGGATGTGTACAGCGTCGTGTCGACGCACTCGTTACTGTAAAGCTTCACGGGATAGTAGTAACCCTGCCTACACAGCTTGAAAGAGCCGTAGCTGTTGTTGTTGTTGTTGTTAGAGAATATCCTCATGCATGAGAACACCATGAGGGGCGCGTGGATCATGTACATGTCATCACTACCAACCACAGAGGATAATTTAATGGCGCCCATTTCACCTACGAACAGCACCTTGTTGTAGGAAAGGTCCTTGTCCCGCATGATGCACTTGACCGCTTCTTTGGTGTTCCCGATCATATCGAGCGACTTGCGTACACAGTCGGGGAGACAGCGGTCGTCCGACTGCAACCATTCCATGGAATCCAGCTCGCGATAGTTGACACCTTTCATACCTGGGTTGCTGAAGACTGATCCCGTGAACTTGAGCAAGTCACCATAATACGCTTTGAACGCGTTGGTGTTCTCATCGTCCTTTCTGTGTCTGAACTTTGCACCCATAGCTAGCGAGATGATGCGTTTGACCAGGGTCGCATCGGTCACCTTCGGAGTGTAGACGACACGGGCCAGCTCGGCGCAGAGGAATCCTGTGACCATCATCACCGCCTGTCTTATGGTCATGGCCAGGGTGAGCGTACACATGGGCAAGGCTCCGTGTGACACGGATATCTGATACTTGGCGGTGCTAGTCAGAGCATCCTCGTGGATTATGCTGTTGTAATAGGGGTCGTTCATGGGTCTAACACAGGCCACCTCTGTGAATTCGCCCTTGTTAAACTTGTGGTAGCGAGCGTAAAAGAATGTGTCCGTGATCACCTTGGTGTTATAGCTCGCGGGTTTGTACCCTGTAGACAGCACACTGTGTAAACCGTTAGAATTGCCTTCACAGAGCGCGTGTGTCAGCATAGCGTTCATCATGGTGTTATTCGCAATCCCCAGCATCACTGAAGTGAAGACACCTAACTTTCCCGGATTCGGAGCGGGTCTCTTGTCATCGGAGCCCGTGAAAACTTTACCAAAGTAGACAGTGGCTCCACTTTCCTGCCCAGCGAACCCTACCCCGGTAGTGTAGAGGCAGCTATCTTTCATTTCACTCAGCTTTGTCATTAGGTTGGCGCTCTGGTGACGAACCACGTCTGAGAACAGCGACATAGAACCCTTGATGACACTCATCACACTCTCAGTGAACTCGCTGTTTGCGTGACAGGGCAGCATGTTGGAAATTGTAGCGAACACGGCGCACTGCGTGTAAGCCATGATGTTATCTGACATCAGGTGAGAGCAGATCTTCATGGCCTTTTCGCCTGTCTGTCCTCCCATCAATTTCAGACCGAGATCCTTAACCATGGACACCCTGTCACCCATTTGGGGTGCCACAAACCACAACTTGTTGCTCCGACGTTCTGCGATCTTGTAACCCTGCATACGTTGCTGTATGCTGTGAGTGGTCCAGCGGAGAGTCGAATCCGTCCCGTTCATATCTAACTTGTCAGACACATCCACCCCTTTGGCGTCTAGTTCATACCCCGTGAACAGCGTGTAATATTTCAATTTCGCTGAGGGCTCATCCTGCTCGACTCCGTGGGTTTCACCTTTTCTGTTCCTCTTAACCCCTTGCTGCTCATAGTAGGGAATGAACATGGGTTTCAGCAGAGTGGCGGCGCACAAGGGGTCACAAAAATTTGCCTCCAGGAAGGGAGATGATGCAATGCTCATGATGGTAGCCAGGTCCTTCTGCTCCATGCAGCTGCTCAGGAATATAGCCATCAGCTGAATCAGGTACAGAAAGAGCATGTGCAGAGGCTCCTCTCCGCGATTGTACATTATTTCGTTATCGCGAAGGTCATCCACGTCGAACAGCTCCAGTAACTTGCGCAGTAAAGACATGATCTGACCCGCTTTAGTTTTGTGGAAGTTGACAAAAACCTTTGGGTAGGTCTCATCTGCGGAACCCTTACCCTCCTCCTCTTTGTAGGTTATATCATGGACTTCTTCACATAGAGCCTCGTCAGTCAGGGTCGTCTGGTACACAGATAGGACCTTGTCCCGAGTGAACAATTTGGACAAGCCCAGAAACAGTGTCTGTTCAAACTCTTCCTTTATCTGGGGCACGCTCTGCAAAGCCAAGAAGTGGCCGAGGTGTTCTGCGTGCACTTTCAGGATCTCGTCGGGAAAAACACTTGGACAGTAGAGATGCAAGACGACGGGAGAGTCGACGAGCACCGGTGCGAAGGGGTTGACGGGCCAGGGATAGACGATGCCGGAGTCGTGTGGCCCCGTCGCTATGCAAAATCCATCCTGTTGCAGGTTTACTTGGAGTGTCTTAACACAGTTTGCCATTGTAAACAGAGAGATCGCGTATCTGCGTCCCCTATGCAGACAAATCTAGTGAAGATGTTGACGTCCAAGACAAAGATTTCCGACTGCGGTGAGGCTTACAGATTTTGTTTGGGGCTGTGGGATGACCTGTCCTTAGCCTTAATCGAATCCGATTCAGAAGGCTCGAGTGTTGTGCTGCCGAGTAAGGACGAACTGACTCGGATGCAGGGCTACAAAGTAATGCTTAGACTGGCTCTCATGGCCGATTTTTATAGGTACCAAAAGGAGGACCTAGCTTTAAATAAGGAGGACTCAACAGCGAAATTGTATGAAATTCGAGCTGAGGCATTCAGGTTTCTCACCAAGGGGCTGAATGTCCAACCTAGGATCGTACATCCAACCACTCCTATGTATATGGGTGAATCATCTGTCAACACAGAGACTTTGTTTCCATCCGACCCTGACTCATTTGTCCGACCACACACCAAACATCCGACCAGGGCTCATACGTCCGAACAGGACGCCCCGCCCCCTCCCAAGTCAGAAGCACATACATCTCTCAGTCTGTACGAGACCGCTCTAGGGATAACATATCAGGATGGTGTCACGATGGCGACGGGGCCAAGGCAGCCGAGGACCGAGGACCTCTCAAAGAAACGCAAACTGAAACCCGGACCTCGTGGGTCTTCGGAGTGTCAGTGCAAGCGCCTCAAAGGGGAACCTAAGAAGAAAGGGACCGCTCGGGGCAAGAATAAGCTTCACATGCAGGCTATCGAAGGCGCCGGAGATGGGGAAGACTCCGTCAGGTGGTCGAAATTCAGTTTTTCAGTGCGTAGGAAATCATACTACGCGAAGCTCATCAGAGCCTTCCAGGTGGTCAAGACCGCGGGACACCCTATGCTTACACTCAATTCCGAATGGGGCCTGAGTTGTTACTACAACCTAGCTACCGCGTACACCACGGATCAGCCGCTGGAGATGGCCGCGGCGTGTCTACCTGAACTGCGTCCGGTCGTCGACATCATCCACAGTGAGCATTTTCACAAGCTGAGCGAACTTAAGGTCGAGTGTCAGATGCTCCTATACGCCGTGCTCAACTGCCACATCAACTGGGTGGAACACAACCACAAGCAGATACTCCTGGTGCCAGGGGAACCCAGCGCACAGCCTGCTCACAAGGAGGGAGACCTCAGGTGCTCCAGGTGTCTAAAGAATCAGACCTTCCACTCATCCGAGGTGAAAGGCAACCCGAGGAACATCGACGTGGAATTCGATTTCGAGCAGATGAAATTCGGCTCTTCGTGCTGCGCTGCACCCACGATCAACGTGCCGCTCAGCACCAGCGCTGTCAACACTTGCAATGAAACAGATGTACACGTCTTGTGTGAAATGCAAGCAGCCCATTTTTTCCGAAGTACTAGTGGACATAGAAACACTCTAGTCACGCTGTGTAGTCTGCGCCTCCAAAGGTCTCTGATACACCGTGGAGAGACACTATTGATGTAGCCGAGAGACAGCCTAGGTCATGGCTGAAAACAGCACAACCAACGGCTTCCTTTGCCAGGCGCAGATTGCGTTGTTTAGAGCCATCCACACTATGCCCTTTGCCAAGTTGAAAGATATCATCTGCACACATTACGGCGCTAAAAATGTCGACCTGGAGTGTCGGAGAGTACAAGACATTCGACAAGGTTCGGCCAGCAGTAACAATAACCTCTACCTGTACTTAAGTATCACACACAGGATGGGAAAAAAAACCAGGGCTATCACAGAAATTCTGAGCGTGTACAGCGATATCAGCCGAATGGAATCTGCGAGCCAAGGTGAAGCCAAGACCATAGTCTCACAGCAGACACCGCCTCGCGTAGAGCCAGCGGCCCCGTCCGCGTTTGATAACGCCATGATCGAGCAAGCCGAGACCGTCGCGGAAATCGATGTCGCAGAGGATATGAGCGATTATCTGGAAGCATTGAAATGCAATACCACTCGCAGCTGCTGCCTCGAAATTGGGAACTTTGAGTTCGATGGAGACTATTCCAACGAGGACAGTGACGAGGATTCCGACGAGGACATTGACCGGTGTTCGGATCAGGATGATCCGTGCTCCGTTTCTGTGCCAGTCCAAGGCGAGTTGACGCAAGGAGAGAAACGGGGGCAGCAGGGCATATTGGAAGACGAGACTGACGACAAGCCTAAAGTTATCATTGAGTACGAGTGACACTGTATAAACCTGTGTATATTGTGTTTTATTACTTTGTGTACAGTCGGCGATTGTCATACTATAGACTGTCAGAGATGTCTCCTCTCTTGTAACGTTGGGAGTGATAAAAATGGTAACGACGCAAGTCTGTGTCCTGCCTTTTCATTCCCCAAACCCCGACCTGCTCGCTTGCGTTCCTGCGCTGCAGAGCGGCTGACAATGGAACCCTGTCAGAGAGGCGACTGGAGCGCTACACGGCACATGGCCGTAAGGTTCGACGACGTAGCCGCTGTAACTCGTGTAGAGTACACCTGGGTGCAAATGTTCGATATAGAGAAACGGATACCGGTGTCTGTAACCCTGACGGAACCCGGGGTCGATGGGGTATTTCGCATACCCGCAAAGTCCGACTTGATCCCGAGTACGCATTACATTGTTCTCCGGGCTGTATACACGCACAGCGGAGACGGCTATGGGCTCATTACAGCCAAACACTTTTCCAACACGTACACGGACGCCAAGGGCCACAAGGTGAAAAGGATCAGCGTTCTAGCCAGAGCACCCTTGGCCTGGGTGAAGATGAACACACCTCCTGATACAGCAGGGCGCCACCAGAACTATCCTTTCACAGGACACACGGTTTCCGGATACCAGCCCGAGCTGCTCGTATCAAGGATATACGCCAGTTTGAACCGTCACGTCCACAACACCTTCATATCTTCGTCGTACACACTGGACTCTACCTCGTTCTCGGAAAGGGATACCCTCGCCTCAGAAATGGTAAGCGAGACGCTGTCAACACTCGGGGCTCCGCTTGCGTTCAAGGTGTTACACGAGCAGAACAGGCTAACCCTGGAGCGGTTGCGGTGCCGCGACGACGACCGGGATATCCTGGCGATACCCGATCCGCGATACGCAGTTTGGGGGACGTGTGTAGTGTGGCAAGTGGACTCTGACCTATGCACTCTCTCGCGTGCAACTGTTAACCACCAAACGGATCTGTCATCAGCCCCGTTTTCAGATCAGTGGTTGCGCGTCAGGCTCGCGTACACAGGTTTAGAGGTGACCAGGTCCGTGGAAGGGAGTTCCACCGAAGACGTTATACAAGCTCCCTACTGGGCTGTTATACTCACGGCCCTGTGTTGCGGAGCGCTGGACCGTTGGTCGCAGGAGCTACACAACCTATCGGTGACGTTGAGAGTGGACGCTCATCTGCTCTCGAGTGACCGAGAAAAGGCTGAGTTGTGTCAACGCTGTGGGTACGCTTATCGAGCATCGCCCGTGGTGTGTGAGCCCGACCCTAACAGGGTTTCAGCTGTGTTGCATATAGATAAGTTGCTCCTGGGTGGCATCTGCACCACTTTGTGCGCTACTGTGTCCCGGCATACCGATGATGGAAGAGTCCTCACGGCAGGGTCAGAAAGCAGAGAAAAGTGTCACCGTCAAAACCAAGATCGGGTACGATGGGAACACAGGTATTGCCTCAATCACCGTAGGGTCTACAGCGCGAGCCGTGAAGAAAGATGGGAACTCGAAGGTGCGGGAGGGTGGGAAGGGCAAGAGTGGAGAGAAAGAGAAAGTAGACAAGTCAGCCAAAGGCAACAATATGAAGAAGCCCAAGTCAGCTCACGATTCCTATCCCCGTGTGAAAAAAGAGCGAGAACGAACCAGATCGCCTCATGGTGGGAGGACGGATCGAGGTGCTACTGGGGACAAGAAAAACAAGAAGGAGAAGCAGAGCGGCGAAGCTACAGATCGAGACAAAGGCTCTCGACGTACAGGGGAGAAGAAGAGCGACCGAGAAAGAAGCGAAAGTCCAGAAAGGAATATGCTGAAGAGGACCCAGACCCAGGGTGGTGGTCATGGCAGAAGGACTGTCGACAGAGACAACGCAAGGGACTCGGATGTACCACAGATGGACAAACGGTCCACAAACACAGGTTCTGGGACCTATACCTATCAGGATCACAACACAGCCGAGACGAACCCACTAGATCCTCCACGTCGATCGGATTTTGGAGGCGATTTTCGTGCCATGTTCTTCAATATCATATCAAAACTCTTCCCTTTGGCTATCAGGGTGGACTGCTCAACATCTAGCACAGCGCCTGACGTCTCCGCGGTCCCGCGCCCGGGACCCTTCGCGTCTAGCTCCCTGGATGAGACCTTAGTAGCAGTTGAGGCGCTGGAGAACAATTTTCAAGACCTGGCTAAGTGGTTTGAATCGTTTGAGAGTACAAAGGCTCGGGACGTCATAGGGTTCGATCTGGCTATGGAAATGTGCGGCTGTTACGATCTCGTGATCCGTAAACTGGGGAATGGCCTGAGAGACACGTTTGGAGAGTGTATTTTTATACAAAGCGCACAACAGGTCAAACACGCGGACCAAGTGCTGAGGTACGTCGATGGTATCGTAAAGGGAGCCCTGAGCCGTGAATTGAAAAATGTCTTCGATGATCTGTTGCACGTACTCAGTTGTAATGACATCAGGACGGCCTACCCGGCAATGGCTGAACACTTCGACGCGCTACAGAACGCCAGCGATAATTTGTCGCGTGGCGCGGGCCAGTGTAAACTGCTATCGTCAGCGCTCGAAATCGAGGAGTTACTAAAAGCGCAATGGGGTGTTGCACTTGAGATAGGACGTGCTGTAAGTCCCATGATAAAGAACTACGGAGACCAGCTTCGCACTGTGAGAGATCAGTGTACCGAGTTGAACTCAACCAAGCAAGAAATCGCACGGTTGCAACGTGAGTGTGAGAAGAGTAAGACCTATGTGACCCAACTTGAATGCAAACAAACGACCCTGATTACTAAAATGGAGGACATGGTAGAAATGTACCAGGAATCAACCACTGAGCAGGCTGACAAGACTAACGATCACATCATGAAAATACAGGATATGTATAACAAGAGTCAAACAGCTAATGAGGACCTGAAAAGGGATATGTCCAAGGTAATAATGGAACATGACAAACAGAGGATCGAGTGGCGTGACACATCTGACAATTTAATGCGTGAGCTAGAAACGCGCAGTACCACGATTAAGAGGATGCGGAAGGAACAGGAGAAGTCAAAGGTTGAAGTGGAACAGCGGATCAAAATCCTGACAGATTACAACGACAAGTTGACGCTGACCGTCTCGGAATTAAAGGACCGTATGAAAGAAACCGCTGTTAGGCACACTCAAGAAATTGATAACGCGCAGTCTACCGTGAATGTCATAAACAAGAAACTAGGTGAGGCGCAATCCCATAACAATACGCTTACGCAGACCATCAACATGCATGACATTAGAGAAATAGATCAGCTCCATAACATCGAAATACTTGAAAGCGAAACAAACACTCTGTACACTAGGAACAAGGAATTGGTTGAGTTTAAGAACAAATTGTGTACACAATTAGAGCAGCTCTTCGGTGGAGTGTACAAGGGTGACGTCATGACTGTGTCCGATGACATCAAGAGTCAGAAAGACGCCTCGGTTGAAAGGATCAAGAAAGTGCTTACCCGAACGTGCATACAGGTAATTAAGAACGAAGAGGAAAATGGTGATGATGACGAAGAATGCATGACTATCGACTCCGAAACGAGTTGGATGTTTAAAGAGTACGAGACTCAGATACACGAGATCGTACAAAGTCTGAGTTCAGAGCATGTATTCATGGACACGAAGAGCAGTGATACACATACAGCACCAAGACTATTCAAACACGCCCGTCGAAAACGACAGCAAAATGACATGGACGCCCTCGAGATTAGCACAGCAGACCAGCTCGCCTTGACAAGGCAAGAATTGAAAAAGGGAAAACTCAAGTCTGAATGTGAGCCGGACTTCAAGTTAGAAGTGAAGCAGGAAGTGAAGCAGGAAGTGGTAGAACGATACAATACAGAGCAAGCCTGTCAAGCACAACCCAATAATTGGTGGTTGTCTTTAGTGCAGGCCCATACCAGTGCCAGTGAGCACCACAACCGTATCCACGCGTTTGACATTGAACTTCGCGAAAACAATGTCATTGTCAAGACACCGATCCCTAGGTACATCGCCGATGGACTGAAGCAGTACGGACAAATTAAGATTGTCGCGTTAGGATGTACGACTCCCATAGCGAATCTATTGCAGGTGTTACAAGCTCAGAGTGATGAAAAAACGGCCTGCAATGATGTCGACCAAAGAACCTGTCATTGCAAAGAGTTGGACCGGGTGTCCAAGAGACTCAAATGTACCATCTTTGTATGTTGGACTCCAGGGGGGGAGCATGAAGTGTACGGGACTGACCACAAAAATAACTGTTTGTATACTATCATAGTGTACAAAAACAGCACCCTGAGATGGTACTACCTGCTATCTGTCAACATTGGCAGTTCATACACGTACAACTTTTCGACCGTACCGCATGTAGTACAGTTTCAGACAACCCAACAGGATTTTGTGCATAAAGCAGATGGTAAATGTCAAGGCCCTGATGGTTCTATGTCCGACCTCATACATACTGTAGAAACTATTAGAACTAATGAGATTATATTACATGATACATCTTAGCTTGTGCTGTGTGTTTGTTTTTATAAATACATCGACAAGAAACAGTTATTTCTGTGAGTGTTTTTTCAACAGTGTCAACAGTTACTCCTGAGAATGACGTGTGTGTGTGTGTGTGTGTGTGTGTGTGTGTGTGTGTGTGTGTGTAATGTTCTCACTAAATGTTATGTGCCATATATGTTCTTTTTTTTTTTACTAGTTTATTTCTCTGACCGGTATACAGATTTTAAGCATATACACAAAGCAGTGACAAAATGTCATGTATCTATTTTCAGATCTTCTATAATGCTTTATAAGCGTTCTGCTGTGAAGCCGAGCATGTTCAGTCTGTCTAGTGAGGATTCAAAAGTGTTCTCTAATATTACACCTAACACACCCGATGTTTTTGTTGTCAATGAAAATCTTGGATAGGTGTTCGTTCTATAGGTCGGCTGTACTTTTGACTACGGCCTAGAGGAATCCTTTCTAACTAACATGCTGAAATATCAACAGCTGGAGCAGACCATTTCACAGCTTTGCTATCTGCTATCATTGGTAGCAGCTCAATATGGAGAAGGCGTTGCTTTTTATACCCTTCAAGTGGATTCTGTCTATTATCCCTAGACCTGCCACTGTTTTCATGCTGTGTGTATGCAACAATGCGGCTGTCAATCAGACACTTGTGTAACTGACTGACTCGATGTCTGACTGCATTACAGTTTTTTACGATTGTCAGCAAGCATGTTTCAATACTTATAATATCTTTTCTAAACTCTTCACACACCAACTCACCTACAACACACAGTTGGCAAAAACAGTTCATTTTATGCTCAAAATCACATATTGTAAACTAAACACCAACACTAATTTTCAAAATGCAAGAACGCTTTGTTAAAATACACTAACTCTACCAAAAACACTGCAAACATGTCTCACATGTTTTCTTCCAACAGGAACATTTAGTCAATCGCAGCACAATGACATACAAAATAGTAACAGCAGATGGTTTACAGAAAATACATTACTTTACATGTGTCAGTACAATAGACAATAGACAGCATACCGATAGTCAATTGTTTTTCGCACTGCAGTTTCTTTTTTTTGAAGTCACTCTACATTTTTCTTTTGTTGACTGTGGTAAATGTACACATTTTTGTCTTCTTTTTTTGCAAACATTCTATATCAAAAGTGAATGACTCATCTTTACTTTATAGAATGTACAGTATATGAAAAAGGAATAAGTGACAGAATTGCTGCAGTAAATGCTTTATTTGCAATAGGAAATTAGTGCAAGAGATCAACAAAAATCTGTATTATAGGTGCTGGTTACACTTGTGTAAAAATAAAATATACAAACAGAAAAAGGCACAGAAGAAAAAAAAGAAAAATACATAGTCCTTTTCTAATCTAGCCTCTCTTTCTGCTGCGCTACATGCAATTGAAAGAACCTAAAGACCTGGTTATGTCTCCAACTTAGACGGGAATCAGCTGTGATTGTTCTATTTGCATGACTTCAATCAGCTGTTTCTCAATAGCAATACAAATAAAAATATAGGACATATATGTTTGTGTTTCAATATACAATGTGAACTGATGTTCACTTCAACTTTAGCCTACAAGTTAGGAGTGGAAAGCAAAGTAGATTATTTGAAAAGAAACAGACTGGCCTTGTGTGTGCCCCACCTACTTGTGTGTGTGCGTGCGTGTGTGTGTGTGTGTGTGTGTGTGTGTGTGTGTGTGTGTGTGTGTGGGGGTCTGTGTGTGTGTAATGTTCTCACAAAATGTTATGTACCATATATGTTCTTTTTTACTAGTTTATTTCTCTGACCGGTATACAGGTTTTAAGCGTATACACAAAGCAGTTACAAAATGTTATCTTGAGTAAGCATGTACTCGTGAGAAAGTTTATTTCTCTGACCGCTATACAGATTTTAAGCATATACACAAAGCAGTTACAAAATGTTATGTTGAGTAAGCATGTACTCGTGAGAAAGTTTATTTCTCTGACCGCTATACAGATTTTAAGCATATACACAAAGCAGTTACAAGAGCAATATATACATTGGTAGTTGACGCTATACTCCTGGTTTAGTTAGTGAATATTTTTGTGAGATGTCTGATTCTAACACCACAAACATGACATGTTGAACTGTAGCAGTGGCATGTAACATGTCCGCACTGCGCCACAAAATCTTTCACAGTGCAGCAGGAGTTGCATACGAATGATTTGTCATTGGGCCAGTGGATACTACGGACATCTCTGGTACAGAATAGCAGTCGACATGTACCACATTGTTTTGGGTTCAGTCGCTCACAACAGGATGTGCAGCACAAGTGTCCACACTGAAGGTATGCGTTGGATAATGTGAAGCAAATGCGACAGTCGAAGAGTCTAAAAGGATCATCTTCCTCCTCGTCCTGCTCTTCTTCTTCATCCTCCTCCTCCTGCTCCTGCTCCTCATCCTGCTCCTCTGACTGTATCCTAGCCCTACTGTCTATAAGATAAAAACATAAATAAATAAATAAATACATAAATACATACACTGACAACATCATCAATGAAATTTAATCAGTGTAGTTAGGTGAATGTTCTCACATGAGACAGATGGTACATCTTCATCATCTTCATCATCTGATATTACGACTGTGTGAGTCCTCTTCCGTCTAGTCAGCCCCATACTCATGGCTATAAGACATAACGACACATAAATAAACGGATAAATATCGTTTCATCAATTAAATATAATCAATGTATATAGGTATATAGGTAGGACAATGGTCTTACCTGTAATGGTCAGGCTGCTATCCTTATCCAGAACGGACATGACCAACTCTGATTTCATACACTTTCCGTCAGCGTCCACACAATAGACATCAGGAGAGAATCGACCGTCGTTCTCGATGATGTCGCCTACTGTGACCATGTTGGTGTTGTAGTATAACACAGCTGGTATTCTAGTATGTTTGTACTCTATCGGGACATGGATGGCATCAGGGCCGTTGTTGACTCGAAATGGCTCCAGCTCTGAAATATTGCGCCGAAGCATGGTGTAGGGTTTGTGTTTCAGTACAGCTGACCTGGTTGACATCTTGATGTGCTTCATATTCTGGTAGAAGAAGGATGGAGCTTTAATTTCGCAGTAGGGGTCATTGGCCATGATACTATTCACTCTGACCATCCTCATGTTGTGGTCCTGTAGTGCTGTGCAGGGAGCCTTTGCAGATAGGGACAGGTCCTTATTCCAGACCTGGGAACATCTGATGTTACACATGCTCAGCATCTCGAATATTGTCTGAGGCTCTTCACATCGCACTGTTATCATCTTGCTGCGGGACTTGGGACTGTCAACCACCACCACAGTGTGAGGTTCCTGCAAGCAGATACACAAACACATGTATTAGAAAAGATATCTACTAGAAACGATATGTAAAAACAAAAAAAAAGAAAAAGCACTTGTATAAGCTGTCATTTGAAAAAAAAAAAACCACTTACATGTTCACAGTGCAACTTGAACAGCGTGTTGCTATCTGCCGTGGTCAATTCACTGTTGATCTCCCAATTGGCCCGTGTCAGTAAATCCACCAGCTGAGTCACATTGGTGTAGAAGGAGCCACCTGCCTTGATCTCCATGTGGGAGATAGCGTATTTGTTGATCATGTAATGCAAAGCAGTCTTATTTTCTATCAGTGACATCATCGGTACCTTATCCATCAATGTATACCTCTGGTCCATCCATAGAGCCTTAATTGTTTCCATTATCAATCTCCTCAGTCGGCCGACCTCTCCTTTCTCACATTGGATGCTGATAGCTGTAAGGTGTATTGGTGGCTTCCTATCCTCGCTGTGGGTCCACCTGCTGACGTACCATTTGATCTTCATGTTGTTCCGGACTTCATCGGTGATAAAATTGATGTGCTGTAATGGCTTGGTACACCACCTGACAATAACTGTTATGTACTCCATTACTGTAATTCTTATGGGTTAGGATATAGTGTAAGAGAACTGCTGTCCAGGCTAGTCAGACACAGACAGAGGTACAGTGTAGCTGTATGCTGCTTCTTTATACCAAAAGTATATCCACCCAGGGACCATTCATCAGACCCCGAAACTGTTTATTAAACACGGTCTGACTGGTCTGAGCGGGCCCCACATCATAGACCGGACCCCAGTTTATCTGACCAGCCACAATTCATCGGACTGGGCCCCAGTTCATCTGACTGCGAGAGACATTATCAGAACGCAAACTGTTCATCCGAACACTATCATGGACCAGTTATCCAGTAATAACGCAGGAATGTTGAAAATTTATGTCTCGGATGAAACCAACTCAATACAAACTTCACTGCCAAGATCCTGAATCTGTTGAAAGTTAGGATAAAAGGTAAAAATTGGCGTGTGCGTGCGTGTGCCAACACAGTTGGCAAAACAGTTAATTTTATGCTCAAAATCACATATTGTAAACTAAACACCAACACTAATTTTCAAAATGCAAGAACGCTTTGTCAAAATACACTAACTGTAGCAAAAACACTACAAACATGTCTCACATGTTTTCTTCCAACAGGAACATTTAGTCAATCGCAGCACAATGACATACAAAATACTAACAGCAGATGGTTTACAGAAAATGCATTACTTTACATGTGTCAGTTCTACCCTTATACAATAGACAGCATACCGATAGTCAATTGTTTTTTGCACTGCAGTTTCTTTTTTTTGAAGTCACTCTACATTTTTCTTTTGTTGACTGTGGTAAATGTACACATTTTTGTCTTCTTTTTTTTGCAAACATTCTATATCAAAAGTGAATGACGCATCTTTACTTTATAGAATGTACAGTATATGAAAAAGGAATAAGTGACAGAATTGCTGCAGTAAATGCTTTATTTGCAATAGGAAATTAGTGCAAGAGATCAACAAAAATCTGTATTATAGCTGCTGGTTACACTTGTGTAAAAATAAAATATACAAACAGAAAAAGGCACAGAAGAAAAAAAAAGAAAAATACATAGTCCTTTTCTAATGTATCCTCTCTTTCTGCTGCGCTACATGCAATTGAAAGAACCTAAAGACCTGGGTATGTCTCCAACTTAGACGGGAATCAGCTGTGATTGTTCTATTTGCATGACTTCAATCAGCTGTTTCTCAATAGCAATACAAATAAAATTAAAGCTGCAAGCAGCGATGATCGGGCCCTCGCACTTCGCACACGTCGGGGTGAGCCACAACCGCGGCGTCGTTACTGGACACTGACCTGTCGACACAGCTCAGAATTTTCAGCATATAACGTGTCATTTCCTGTGTTGCCGGTAGGTGGCGCTACGGCTATAACTGAATATTGGCCTGTGGATGGGTTCAGGCTGGGCCACTCATCAAACATGTGAAGTTTGGGGCAGATGTGACCTCGTACAGCTGAGTTACAAACCACTTCATGTGTTGCCAGTAGGTGACGCTATGACTGTGATTGAAAATTGGCATGTAGAAATGTTGAGGCCGGGACACTTATCAAACATGTGAAGTTTGGGGCAGATGTGACCATGTACAGCGGAGTTACAAACCACTTCCTGTTTTGCCCGTAGGTGGCGCTATGACTATAACTGCATATTGCCATGTCGATGTCTTGAGGACATGACACTTATCAAACATGTGAAGTTTGGGCCAGATTTGACCACGTACGGCCGAGTTACAAAGCACTTCCTGTTTCGTGGCGAAACATGGAAATTCGACGCCTCCCCACGCCCACGCCGTTCCAGGAAAACTCAAGCTTTTACCAACTTTTCATCATCAAGATCTGTTATATACGCTGAGCAAGTTTGAGGCGGATCCGATTAACCGTCTAGGAAGAGTTCGTTAAAGTATGACCCCTGTAAATGGGCAAAAACGCACAAAAATGCCACAATCAATTCAAAATGGCTGACTTCCTGTTGGGTTTAGGTCATGGCAAGTATTGATGTTTTTTGTAGGTCTGGACATGATACATGTGCCTACCAAATTTCGTACATGTAGGTCAAACGTAGAGCGATGAGTATTTTTTTGAAATATTGTAGGGGGCGCTATTGAGCCATTTTGCCACACCCATGCGCGAGACCCATAAAATATGTAATTTTTCACCACTTCTGAGGCGTGGGCAAAGTTTGGTGAGTTTTGGAGCAGCTTTAGCCCCTCAAAAATGCGATTATTTTTTTACAAAGAAAAATAATAATACTTAAAGCTGCAAGCAGCGATGATCGGGCCCTCGCACTTCGCGCACGTCGGGGTGTGCCGCAGCCGCGGCAGCGTTACTGGACACCGACCGGTCGACGTGGCTATGAATTTTCATTATAAAACATGTCATTTCCTTTGCCAGTAGGTGGCGCTATGACTATGACTGAATATTGGCCTGTAGATGTCTTGAGGCCGGGAGTCTCATCAAAGATGTGAAGTTTGGGGCAGATTTGACCACTTACAGCCGAGCTACAAACCACTTCCTGTTTTGCCAGTAGGTGGCGCTATGACTATGACTGAATATTGGCCTGTAGATGTCTTGAGGCCGGGAGTCTCATCAAAGATGTGAAGTTTGGGGCAGATTTGACCACTTACAGCCGAGCTACAAACCACTTCCTGTTTTGCCAGTAGGTGGCGCTATGACTATGACTGAATATTGGCCTGTAGATGTCTTGAGGCCGGGAGTCTCATCAAAGATGTGAAGTTTGGGGCAGATTTGACCACTTACAGCCGAGCTACAAACCACTTCCTGTTTTGCCAGTAGGTGGCGCTATGACTATGACTGAATATTGGCCTGTAGATGTCTTGAGGCCGGGAGTCTCATCAAAGATGTGAAGTTTGGGGCAGATTTGACCACTTACAGCCGAGCTACAAACCACTTCCTGTTTTGCCAGTAGGTGGCGCTATGACTATGACTGAATATTGGCCTGTAGATGTCTTGAGGCCGGGAGTCTCATCAAAGATGTGAAGTTTGTGGCAGATTTGACCACGTACAGTCCAGTTACATAGCACTTCCTGTTTCGTGGCGAAACATGGAAATTCGAAGCCTCGCCACGCCCACGCCGTTGGACGAAAACTCAAGCTTAGAATAACTTTTAATCGTCAAGGTCTGTTACATACGCTGAGCAAGTTTGAGGTGGATCTGATTAACCTCCTAGGAGGAGTTCATTAAAGTATGACCCCTGTAAATGGGGCAAAATGCAGAAAATGCCACAAGAAATGCAAAATGACTGACTTCCTGTTGGGTTTAGGTCATGGGACCTATTGATGTTTTTTGTAAGTCTGGACATGATACATGTGCCTGCCAAATTTCGTACATGTAGCTGAAACGTAGAGCGATGACTATTTTTTTTAATTTTGTAGGGGGCGCTATTGAGCCATTTGGCCATCTGTGTGTGTGTGTGTGTGTGTGTGTGTGTGTGTGTGTGTGTGTGTGTGTGTGTGTGTGTGTGTTTCTAAGATGCTGTCAATATACTTTTGATGATAATGTGCTTTCTACACTGAGGATCATACAAACATACCAATGGTAAGTTTGTATTACGCTCTAGATTGCTGATGTGTAACACTAGTATGCTTTACTGATACATTGGACAATAAAAGAGTCGGACCAATTCGCAGTTGTCACTGTTTATTATATAAAAACAATGATAAAAAAAAACACCTAATACGCTTCATACATAAATCTCCCCATATTCAGTCAAGAGTTTTTTTTACCATAGTAGCTTGATACATGCATAGTGGGTGGACAATAAGAAAATAATCTTCCCAATTCAACATCGGTTGGCTATATGAATTCTATACATTGGCCCTGAATGCTAGACAAGCAACCCAGGCATTACTAGATCCTCATTTCTGTAACTGAAGTAGGAAGGTGTTCAAGTTGTCGACCAAATTATTTAGTGGAATCTTAGGCAATATAATGTAGGTGGTTTCCAGGCACTTTAAGACATCATTCCCCACATGTATCCTGAGTGCTTTCACAAGGTCAGTCGGAGTGTGGATGTGTTGAGCCTCGCTCTTTGGCAAGCTTAATCTCCACACGAAAGCCCTCAGATTGTCTTGACTGAAGTCCTGGAAGATGTCTAATATTTTCTCCATTACAGCGTGTCTGTTTTTCTTGATGGCTTCGATTGATTCAGGAGTGTAGCTGTACCCAGCTATGTTGTGTTGCCCACTAGCGCTGGGCTGCGCCCCTGATGGACTCAGCTGACTCCAACTGGCGGCGCTGGTAGTGACCGATCGCACCGGGTCATCACGGCGGACTTTTCTCATCAGCATGTTCAACGCTCCTACGGCGTCACTGCCATAGCGCTGCCTGATAGCATCCACTATGTTAGTTCTACAAGTCATACGCTCCAAGTTAGAATCACTGAATGGGTTTTGATTGTAAACTGGTATTTCACTCATGTAAAACTTGAGTTTCTCAATTTCCTCATCTGACAGATCCTCCAAGGTGGTAAGCATGTCCCTGGTCAAGGTTGTGTAATTACCCTGAGGCACTTGGGAGGATCCATGCGTCTGAGTGTTTGTAGACGTCAGCCATCTATAGTATTCCTCCCAGGCTCTCATCATCAGATGACTGGCTTCATCTCCTTTCCTCCTCGCAGCATCGACCACAAGTCGGACCTTGTTAATAGCGCTTTTTGAAGACTGGATATTATCCAGCTCTTCGTCTGTTATAACATTATGCTCATATAGTACATCTACAACGTAGTCTACTCGGTCCACATCGCTAGAGGCATCCTTTATGTAATTGAGTCTTTTTCCTTTGAGGATATCCATGGTATAGCGATGGTTGAAGGTTGAAGGTCTTGATGCTTGATCGGTTCAGATTGTTGACATGTGCAACTGACTTGGACTCTTATTGGTCTCTGCTTATACTGGTAGACTAGTAGGCTGTAATTTATACAATTGGTCACTGTCTTGGTTGGACAAATAAACCGCGGTTGGAGAGATTAGCCGCGGTTGAATAAACACTCATTTGTCAGCCAAATGAGCCGCAGTTGAATAAACTGTCAAGCACAGACTTGCCATTGGTTGCACACTCCGCCTCTGGTTGGGTGTTACCCTGAGTTGGATAAATACTCTCTGGTTGCACATTCACACAGTCTACTCTGATCAGATCTGTGGTCCATAACAGTTCCCGGAGCAAAAGCGCTGGAGTTTATCAATGTAAAGGTGAGAGTGTTATTTTCCCATTCTTGTCCCTGTGTAACACTTTCAACATGTCTCTCCAATTGTAGTAGAATGTGGGCTTGTAGCTTCCCACTGAGCCTTGAAAGTTGACAAGATAACCTTGGCAATCATCTATGCGCACCTCCGGTACCCCGACGTCGGGAGAAAGTTTCACGTTGAAGTAATACACGGGCCCGGTCGGATGAGGCGCCAGCCATAGACGATCTGGGTCGACCATCTGTGTGACGGCGGCAGACTGGTTGAACAGGAGACAGAGAATACACCGACACGGGTTGATCTGCTGGACCTCTCCGTTTTTGTCTTTGCTCAGCACCAAGCGGTTGTACAAATCGGGTGAGATCAGCGAGGGTAACGGTCTGGGATCGTTCTGAGCGTCCATCAGCATACCCTTACATGAGTGTCCGTTGGCGCACGAGGGTAGGTCCTGGTCGTTGAGCATGCTAATCAAGAGGGCTCTGTCGTACACGTTGCGAGACAGAGCCCTGCCCGGAATAGCACGCTCGGCGAGGGAGGCTACCAAGGGACGCGGGTTTTTGGCCAGCAGCTGCAGCACGGTCAGCACGGGAGTACAGCTGGCGCACATGGGGTTTCGATCACTGTCGGAGTTGCACGCGCACACTTGAGGGGCGAAACACTCCTGGAACAGGGTTCTGATATCTGGAGCGGCCAAGTGTCTACCCCGCGAGACCTTGTCGAAAACCCGCGATCTGACCAAATCCCTGTAATCTGCAATCTTCTCCTCATCATACACGACATCGGTCTTCTCGGCAGTTTCCCTGGGCGAACCGTTAGACTCCCGCCATAAGGTGCTAGTCTCGCCTCGGGGGCAGCGATCCAAGTTCGCGTTGCACTGCGAACATGAGGAGCCCTGTTTTCTGCGTTCACAGGAGCACCTAGAGCACATCCAAACGCAGCACACTTTCTCCTTGAAGCCTTCGAAGCAGGCGCACACGGTGCAGATAAACCCGCGCGTGGTGGAGCACTTTGTGAAGTGAGGCTTGGTAGAGTACCATTCTGGGTTGTTCTTGAAGCAGGTTGTGCATACCCGCACGTTACACTGACAGCGGAGTTTAACGCCTGCCCTTTGCCTCTCTTTGCTGCTTTTAACCAATGTGACCAGGCACACGAGACACTTTGCACTGGACGGTTTGACGCGCTTGCTGTTGACTTTCCCAACGTTCCTATAACTGACTGTGGATACTCTCCTGTACAAGTTTGTTGCCTTTCGGACTGCGCTCACCAATGTATCTTCGCGCTTCTTGTCACACTCTCTCAATAGGCCCTCCGGAACCTGTCCAGTGAAGAAGGGGTTGTCTACGATGGAGTCATCAGTTAAGCTGTGCTGCCCGCTGTCTAAGGCTGTGACTCTGGACCCTGTCCCCATGATAGGAGACATGATATATGTACCCGGAGCGGAGGGTTTCAAACTGAGCGATCTGATGGGCGGCGAGACAGTAGAGACTTGCCCCACTCACAGATTCACATTTAAAGGCACCGTGGGGCTGCTGATTCAGTGCGCTTCGAAGAACAAGCCGTGCGCTTGTCAGTCTCGTTCTTCTTCTTCTTCTTCTTCTTCTTCTTCTTCTTCTTCGTCGTCTGCAGATCAGGTCGACAAAAGATCTGAAGAGCCGAATGTATCTCCTTATGTACACAATGCCAAGGAGAAAGTCCGTAATAAAAAAATAGTGGGCGGAGGGAGAGGTGGGAAGAATGCTACAGTCTCGTCTTGTTTCAGTTCTACCACGAAGACCCTGTGGGCCTACGAAATGGACAGCGTGGTCACGGCGTACAAGTGGCTCATACAATGTCGAAGCCGCATGTACTCCAAGTGCTGCAACGCCGTGATTGTGTATCAGCTGAAAAAGTCTCAGAGTCTCCCCCCCGGCCTGTATGTTTACAGGACTCCCCCGTCTCACTTCGGCTGCACTGCTGAGAGACCCTTTACGGTTATGGATCAGTTCAACCACCCGTGCGGTGGGGAAAGGCTACCCAACGCGATTACCATCGACATGTTCCCGGGACAAGATAATTTCAGTGCCTTGTACGTAATCAACCGCAAGCTCTGCATCCCCGTACCGGAGTACGGAAACAGAATGTTTGGCGAGGCTACAGCTTTGGGGATCCTGGAGCAGGGCTCCACCATGGTTGCGACCGCATGCCAACACCACGACGTAGCCATGCGGACAGAGCGGGCGTGCGTCATCGATCTACGCTGGAAAGGGTTCGACACTAAAACCTCCTGTATCAAAGCCATCCCCAGAGTGCGAGGACTGCATGCTGTAGTGTGGTCCAACCACAGTAGCAACTTCCAGGACATCGAGTGTAAAGTCTTGACATGGCTCTTTGGGCTCTCTAACGAACTACCCAAAGAGGTGCACATGATAGACTATAAACACGAATCGTCTGGAATCAGGTACATGCTGATCGACATGGAAACATTTCTCCAGGTTTTGCCCGAGCCTCCTAATAGGGACGATTCGTTTTTCATGCACACATACTTCGAGGGAGACATCGAAGCGGCCACGATCGCAATCGGCCAGGTACCCGATATCAGGAGTAGAATGGGCTCCCCCTGTCCAAACCCATTTGCTTTCTGGTACCGTTTACCCGCTATTGGACACTGTCAACCAACGCCATTCAGTTGCGGCGTTAAGCACAGCTCGTGCGTCGTGGCGACCACAGAGGAGTTTCAGAATTCGCTGACAGAGTGGGCTTTCAAGAAAGAAGGAACTTGTTGCATGGCCCTAGCCGTGCAGCATACCTTGTACTATCACGCGGGGGAAATGAAATACAAGATGATGGTATCTCACACGGCGATGGATAAGGACACCACGCTGAACATGTTTAAACTTTGAAGGCTGTATTGTACGTACAAATGCAACATAATAAAGTGCAAAGGCTGATATAATGCAACGCGCACAAAGGACTGATGTTAAGACAGCGAGTCGTCGCAGATTCCATTTTGTATGATATTTACAGTTCTGTGAGCCACGTAGGACTTGCTGGAGTTGGCTGTCATTAATTGTACGACAATTGCTCTCACAGTATAGTTTCTTATTCTCGCTTGACTAGATTTTATTTCTGTTAAAAGAACAATATACAAATTCCCTGTCCCTGACATATTACGATTTTTTTTATAGTGACTACAATGGATGCCCAGGATGAGGTGGTCAAGTGGAAAACTATTGCCTCAGCTCTCCACGCAGGAGCTCTCAACCATTGTGAAACATTCAGATCCACAGAGGATGCCATCGAATACTTGTACAGCTACCGGAGTCGAGAGCACAAAGACGGAGCCTGTGGGTCATCGGCAGCACAACCCGTGAGATCAGACGACAATCACCGTCACGACTTCTACTACAACCTGCATAACTTACCGGGTCCCGTGGGGCTCAGTATGTTTTTCGAGCCTGGAGTGGCGGATCCTTATTTACTGTGCAAGTATATAAAGGTGAAATTAGACGACGGTGCGTTTAAGTTTCTGAACCTAGTCACTGCCAATGTTATCCGAAGAACAGTTCCAGACGACGAACTGGACCTGCGGCGCTTGGAGCACCTGGCTGTTATGCATACCCCTTACTTCGTGATGCTGTTTTTGGAACTCGTACAGAACAAACGCTACAGCTTTCATAAATCCGACAATGCCAGATACAGTATCGCCAGCCACATGTTCGGACAGCTCAGAACCAGCAACGATGTCAGTGTCCCTCGCGGAGAGGGTTCTTCCAAGTTCCTGAAATTATGGTGGAGATATCAAGATAGACGAAGTTCCAGGGAATTGAAAGTGTGTATCCCTTCGTATCTCGAGCTGCAGACTGAGAAGAATATGTGGCACCCCAGGGTTGACAGTTTCGTCAACAGAAAACCCGAACCTATGCACAGCTTCCTGACGACAAATTGCCTATGTCACGATATGTGGACGGACGGCGCCGCCGTGTACTCGGGCGATGGAGATCTGTCACCCAGGACGAATACACTGACTGAAGGCCAAGTGTCTACGTCGTCGTTGAGTGTCTTGATCCCCAGGTTGCACGTCGAAGACATTCTGTATTCCGCTGTCCTCGTGTGCAAAAGCAGACAAACCGCCGTCCACGGAGGACCGGCGCAGGACATTGCTACAGAGACTCAGCAGTCCGCTGGAGAAGTGGTGGTGTCCAAACAGATGGACTGCAGCCGCTCCCTAGAACCCAGGCTCGACTGCCTTGTGTTGGAGGATGTGGGTCACGAGAAGGCTGTGATGATGCACGTTGTGACGACTCTCGATTCACAATGGCAGACTTTGAGCTCTTGGATGACGAGCATGCGCGGTGGAGCTCTGGATGAGCGGCTCGCTTTTAATATCAACAAGGTCTTCCTGGGGGTGATGGGCTCTCTCAAAGACATGTGCCTGCTGGACAAGAGACCTCCCAGACACTTGTACGCCGAGACAGCTTGCCGAGAACCTAAACTTGCCACAGCGTTCTTTATCCACAGCGAGACCGGAGACGTGCTATCCCTGTTGCCGTACGTCTCGGTGCCCAGGATGTACAGGTCTTCCAACATTGCCAAAGATGAGTACGCTTTTTGCACGGCGTGCGCTGATCTGGCCTTGTGTATTTTGTACGCGCACGTCGAGAGTGACAAGTTCGTCCTCGAGAAGCTGCAGGCACTGAAGAAATGTTGGGAAGCGCAAGGCTCGTTGAACGCAAAACACCTCGGAGTCGACGAGTCTGACGAGCTTGCTACGCTTGAGACCTGCGTCTGGCGAGACAGGGCCTTGACCATCGCCAACGCCTGCAATTTTTGCAGGACCGGGCTGGTGAATAACGACATATGGTCCGCGCTGGGACCGAAGGAAGCCGGGTCAAGGGACATGAGCAAGGTCGATGTGCCTGATGTGTGGTTGGGTGAGAAGTCACGAACACCCGAAGCTCTGAAGGTTAAGCTGCCGGCTCTGGGCTTCCGAGAACCCCTGCGTGTCAGTGTTATAGAGTTCCTGAGAGAAAAGGAGGCATCCGCCATTCGGAGTACACAGCAGGGCGTCACTATGTTTTCACATGAAATGCACCAGGGCTTGCTTAGCATGATCACAGCTAACAAAACGGGACCGGGCGGGAACGCTTTATCGAGTATCACATCCATGGTCAGTGACGCTTACACACCAGGCGTTATGACCTCGTTCAGTCTTAGGAAATACACCCACAACAAGCGCTCAAATGACAACAGGTCTGTCTCTCAGGTGGCGCAGAAGAAGATGTGCGAGACCAATGGCATTGCGAAGGCTGACATTGAGAATGCTCTCAGACATATAAAAGAGCTAAGCAACACACTGGACAATGAGCCGACGGGCTCTACTGGGTCATGCTCTACCGATATGGCCACAGAGATATACCTGGACTCTCAGAACGGATCTAACGACGCCACCCAGGTCGATTGTGAGATGGAGAATGTGGCAGAGCAGCAGGGAGCCATCTCGACACTGGTTAGCACAGACATATACTTGATGGCGGACAGCGCGACCGAGGGTGAAACGTTTGATGGCAATACTATCCGCACGGAACCCAACCGATATGAGCTTGCCACACCGAAAACACCAGGGATCACGGATGGTGTAAGCGTGTTCCTCGTGCAACCCGAATACGCGGTGGATTCTGACGGGTACAACGCTTCCAGTATACGCACACCGTTGGACACAGATGCCTGTAACAGTGATGTGAACGCCTTTTACACCAACACCCCGGCAAATATCAGTGTCAGCACCAGCGAGATAGCTACGTATCTGTTTGATACATTCAAGAACCGGTACGTAAATGATCGTCAGACACTGGATAAAATTCTAACAGAAAACTTAAGGGCTGAGACTGTAGGCGATATTTGTGGACACTCTCAGTCCCCGTCCCCGTCTCCGTCTCACGGTCAGCCCCGGTCCCAAATTCACTCGCCGTCCCCGTCCCTGTCCCCGTCCCCGTCCCCGTCCCACGGTCGGCCCCGGTCCCAAATTCAGTCCTCTTCTCACGGTCGGCCTCGGCCCCAAATTCAATCCCCGTCCCGGGTCCCGGCCCCATCCCCGTCCCCGTCCCCGTCTCACGGTCGGCCTATGTCCCAAATTCAGTCCTCCTCTCACGGTCGGCATCGGTCCCAAATTCAGTCCCCGTCCCTGTCCCCGTCCCCGTCCCCGTCTCACAGTTGGCCCCAGATCCAGCCACATGAGCAAGTCAACCACGTTGCTGAACAACCTGCACAAGCTACCAATGTTGGACGGATATACTCCCAAGCTGGGGTCCAGCAGATGAACCATCAGGCCGAACAAGCGGTATACCACTACAACTTCGCACTTGAGCCGTATCAAACTGTGGGACATCAGATGGAGACGGGGCCGCAATTGATAATGGGCCCACCGATGGCAACAGCACAGCCTGTTCAAAGAGAGAGAGACAGAGAGGCGACCAATACCGATGAGTGCTTTTTGAACTGTAACAGCCGTTGGAAATCGATAGGCTTCAAGCATCAAGATCTGGCCATGATGGGAGTGTTGCCGTACTACAACATGAGGTACCAGACATGTGACCTTATCGTTACCTCGAGGGCGAAGGACATTAAACTCCAAACCATCCCCACAAATATCGAGCCCATAACCAATCCTTGCGCGGGTTTGGTCGAGCCGCCCCAGCTCGCTGGTTGGGTGAAACCGACCGATCTGCCTCCCGTGTCAGGCGTGATACGCAAAGCTCCCAGACAGCCTAGTCAATGCTGGGATATTGGAGTGGAATCATTTAAACCTAACTGTAGCACACTGAGCCGCAAGAGTCTGGCATACGAGAAACGGATTCCTTGTCGTACAGTGAGCTGCAAGACGAGACCGCAAACGTACTATACGGTGGACCTAGCGGCGCCTCCCTGTGACAAGTTTAAACATGTGGAGCTGATACTCAGCGAGTTCCCGATTTCGGGTGGTGCCGATACAGCTAAACTCCTGAAAATTAAAACCAAAGAGACCTTGTACCTTGGGGCGGTTTGCGCTATTGAAAACGTGAGAGGTGTGTTGGTGCGCAGGGTTTTTGCGGATGACGTAAACCTTCTAGATACAATCTTGGACATGCACACCTCTCTTCAGGTGCACCCATTTGTACCCAGGACGTTTACCCTGCAGCTGGCGAAGACCCCGTTTTTACACAAGCCGGTGGCTGGGATGTTCATCGGCGAAGCCGCCGGCGACTGGAACCTAGGATGCGTATACGGAATGAAAATCATGACAGAGACCGAGAAATTCACCCTAGCCTACCATGTCATGCAATGCCTTCTCCGAGTTCAGATCCTATCTCTCAGGGTTCTGGGCTTCACTATGAAGTATATACAACCGGCGAGGATCTGGAAATGGCGAACCGGATTCAGAGCGGATTTCATTGGGTGCCTGGTTGACACAATATCTCAGTGGCGGCGTGCGGATCCTGTGCGAGGAGGCGAGGAAGGTATAGCTACCATCCACGGGACAATGCTACAGCTGGGACTACTTGACTATCTGCCAGCCGATGTGAGATTCATTTTAATAGAAACCCATGCAAATGTTTCCAAGAGGGAAGGAAACACAAGTGAGAGAAGACAAGCCCATCCTGATCCAGTCCAGGCCCAGTCTGAACCGAAAGACGAGCACCTGCTCCACTACATGTACAATATGTGCGCATTCGCAGAGCAAGAGAGTTCGGTTACGAGTGATTTGAAGACTATACTAGGCTGTACCGGAGACCAGTACGAAAAGATTGAGCTGCACACCATGGGCTCGACCGTCGAGCCCTATGGGCCTTTCTGTATACAGACAAACAACCAGATTTTCAAGTGGAACAAAGTTATAATAGTGGAGCCTGTTCTTGATAGACACCCGGATATGGCCCAGTTGTCGCAATCGTTTGGGGGAGCTACCGCTAAAGAAGCGGTTGTCACGGAGGTGGGAGCACCAAACCCCAACAACGTGAAAGCTGCGAGAGTGTCGCATTCAGCCAGCTTCAGACACCCGGGTCCACACTCAGCAGCTGCTGTCCCCGGACATAGACATCGGACAGCAGCTGCGGGCGTCCGTCCTACGGGCGCCAGTGGAGAATATCTCAATCGGAACTATCTTCGAGGAGCCACTCGCAACCCAGGGACGCCCTCTTCATCGGTCAATAGCGTGTATTACGACATTTAGGGAATTGAAATGACATTTCTAGTGTGTATAGCAATCCACTGTAGTTCCCGTGTTCATGATATGTACTTTAACTATGTTTGTTTTACAATAGCTATAAATGATTGTACTTTACTATGTTTGTTTTACATTAGCTATAAATGATTCAACTACGAGTATGTGTCTTAGTGGTTTTTTTTTTATTGTACAACAATCACATATTATACATGAAAAGCGGTACAATACACAATTTACACATGCATTACAGGTTCATAATGATGGGCTTTGATAAGGAAATAAGTACATTGCGGGTTGTAGATTGGGTATGCGTTTTCTGTGATGGCTTCAGCTGAGCGCTTGCCATGCGCGGTCAGTATGAAGATGACTTCTTCTATGCTCAACCACCTATCTTGCTGCATGAGAAGATCTTTCAGCTTCTCAACATTGCAAATGTTCGCCAGTTCTAGGTACACCTGGTCACATCGGGCAATCTCACTGCCTCCGTTTGCGTTCAATAGCACAGCTACTGTGTGAAAGCCACAGTAGTTATCGGATAGCACTTTGCCCACTTTCAGATCATTCAGCCTGACATAGGCTCCTAATGTGCCCACGTGGTAGCAGTTGACGGTACGATTTTCCTGGGGTATACAGACGGGTTTGTCGAGACCTTTGACCAACACGTACCACACGCCGCTATTGTAGCAGATGGAGCCGGGAGCCCACTGCCCACCGTAGTACTTGTTTGTGATGTAATAGTTGCACCCATCGACGTTGAGCTCCACATTGAGCCCGAACAGGCCTCCTACGATGGCTACGATGGGTATGAACTCACATTCTCGGTGGCACGGTTTAGAGTGTATTTGTGTCATATCGTTGCAAATGCCGAGCATTGAAATTGTGTCGTCAATCGCAATGGCCGTTTTGAAACTGTTGACCGTTAGGTGTACCATCACAGCCAGAGCCTCAGGCGTGGAGGGTTCCGATTTCACAACCGAAGCAGCGGTGGTGGCGAACTGTTTGACGGCCTTAGTCTCCGAGTGCATGAAGAGAACCCAGAGCGCCTCTATGAGTGTACGATGAGAGATCTGGCATCTTGTAACGTCGATCTTAGCCTGGGTCTTGATGTACACCGTGGAGGCGATGTTTGTCATGCAAGGGCTTTTCATAATCGGCGCTGGAACCCGCGGCGTGCAGTCTAGTGCACTTTTCAGCTGTACCAGAGTTAAGAATCGGTGTCCTTCGACAAAACCTAGCTTGTCCACATTCGCCACCAGGAGCCCTTTGCATATATGACGACAATCGATCTGATCTTGCTCACGCTGGTTCTGTTCGGGCACTATCGGGCCCTCCTCCTCCTCCTCCTCCTCCTCCTCCTCACATTGACTTCCTTCGTCTCCAGGGTGAAGATACGGGAAGCGTAGGGGCTCGGGTAACTGTGCTGGCATAGAGGTCCCGCTCACCATTGACACCTGACCTTCCTCGGCTTTGTCTAAATCAACAAATCTTTCCTCCGATTCAGCCAGCATGCTGAGGCGTAGAATGTCGTCGAGTCCGACACCATCCTGGTCCTCGTTGAAACCTCGGAACATCAGCGAGTCGCACCACGGGTCAAACTCGCTGTCAGGTCCACGTAGGGCCTGAGCAATCGGTCTAGCGTGACCCCTAGTCAGCGAGCCCTCGACGCTGCTGTGAAGCCCGTGTGCCAGATTGCCGAGGTACGCGAAGGGAGGTTCGTAACGTTCAAGGCGCGACTCGTCCCCGTGCTCTTTGGTGAACCATACGTCTCGGCTCTCTATTGCGCTCTTGACGCTGCCCGGGATCCAGCCCAGCCTCTTCGCGTAAGGCAGCTGGACCAGAAGCTCTGGGACGTATAGCTCCGCGAAGCGTAGGATGGTTCCTATGTCGAGCAGGTCGCCGAACACTATCCGTAGAGCTTGTACGATTTCTCCCCCATTGTAGTCCAGGACTTTGTAATTGTCCGACACGCCTGTCACGCGCTTAAGGTTCAGAGCCGCACATAGGTGTTTGTCAGCATCCGAGCCAGTTCGGGCCAATCGCTCCTTCAACGTTGGTTGCAGGTGCAATGTCCCCATGTACACGAGCACGTACCACGCTGCGAAGTACAACAAGCCTGCGAAGGTCACCGTGCGGTGAGCACTCCCGCTGTCACCCTCGTCAAACCCGAACACCCGTAGCCCGCAGGCCGCAAACGTTAAAGCTATGGTAGAGCTCACAAGTCGGTCTGGTGCGCTGTCACCCTCTCCCGCGAAGCAAGGTAAAACCCCTTCACTCAAGACTCGGAGCATCAGGTTCATTTCAGAGTCACTCACCAGACTGATACCGGCTACAGTGCTCACGGGACCCATAAAGTGAGTCGTGTAATGTTCATAGCTGACTTTGACAGTGCCCCCGGTGCTCATTGGTATGAAACTTTCGAACACTTCGCGCGTTATGCATCTCCACCCTCTCGCCAGCAGCTCTAGCGTGTACACGGGGCTGGGCGACACGGGGAGAGCTAGGGCTCTGAACAGCCGGTAACACGCCCTGGTAGAGTTGACGAACACGGGCCACATTCGAGCCGAGAACTTGCATGTGTTAGCGACCTTCAGTGTGAGATCGTCCAGAGCCGAGGCTGCCACTCTTGGAAAGCACGACACAAGAGCTTCTGCTATCACGTTTACCTCCTGGGCCCTGGCTTCCATGTTGCCCGGGGCCTTGTTCAGGACGTCAACTGCGATTGAGATGTTTAAGTCATCCTCCCTTACAATCGGGTAGATGACAGGCTCGCGGTTAGGGGAGAACTTATTGTTCCGCTCGATGACCTGTAGCAGCTCGGGACACGGGGCGCTGTCGTCGTACCCGAATATGTCGTCGCTCTGGATTTTGGACGCGACCGGCAGGTGATCGATGGCGAATATGACGACGAGAGGCTCTACGGCGGACAGGGGTCCGTTCACCGTGTACTCCTGGAACCTTACCGAGTGTATCATGATACACTCGGCCCAGGCCCCTAGCAATCCTTCGCTGTGATACCCCTGAGGGTTGTGGATGTGATACAGGAGCCAGCACACTTGAATCACAGCTTCGTTTCGCACCAACCAATCTTGTTGCCGAGAGGCCTCTGCGGCGGCGCACTCCATGAGAAATACGCAGGTGGCGAGAAGTCGTATCTTACATTCGTTACATTTGACATCAATGATGAGCCCCTCTATGCAGCGTACGGACTGCACGGCGGACCAAGGGGTGTAGCCGCACCGTCTCATCTTGTCCAGGATGGACATTGTGTGTTTGTAACAGCACGTGCTGTCAGGGTCGATCGGACACTTTAGGCTGTGAGCGAATACCCGTGAGCCGGTCTTGTCCTTCACTACACACTTCCAGTCGTAGAACTCTTGGGCCCATCCTAGCTTGAGTTCATTGTTCGTCTCCTCATGTTCCTTGCGCTCTTCGATCCAGTCCGAACGAAGGATTTTGTGGAGCACCGGAGCGAGAATGGCGTCGCAAACAAAAGGTCCGAATAAGCATATGCCTTCGTTCATGTTGGTTTTGCGCGACAGCCACTTGTTGGCAAGATACAACAACCCGTCGTCGTTTTTTTGTTCGAGGACTAGCCTGTTTAGTTCTGGTAGATGCATGCACATCAGACCCGCGAGCCTCAACCTCGACACCGATTTTTCACATTCTTCCTTTTCAGCCAGCCACGTGCCATTTGGTGACACGTCCTGCATGTGGATCGCCCCTTGGAGCGATACGATGGTGCCATTGTTTACATAGCGCAGGGTTGTCTGCGATTCGAGTGACGATTTGCTGCAAGTCGGAGAACGCCAGTCGTTCTCTTCAAACACCTCCACGTGAGGGACCATGCGCCCACCTAGCGCTCGGTCAAAGGACACGTTGGGTGTATTGTATATGGTAGCACATTGTATTTTCCTTTCCTGAATCGGGTAATTGAAACAGTGTAGACATGACTCGTCACCCTCGTCCTCTTCTGAGCCCTCGGCGCATTCGCTGTACACCAGGTAATCGCAATCCGAATCCATGGTGTAAACGCAGTATCCGTGATACAAGTGTTATACGATTAGTAGCTACACACTCCACCGGTCCGAATACCATCGATCCTCAGCGCCCAGGGTCAGGGTTGTCATTGGAGCGCGTTCATCTCGGCGTACCGGCGCCGAGTCACAGACTCTCTGAGCTTGGCTCGAGTCTGCGCCACCTGCAGCTCCAGGGAGCCCTCATTCCTGGCCATCTTTCTCACCTGCGAGATAAGCATAGACCTCTCATACAGCAGAGTCTTCACGGAGAGCTCTCCCACGTCGACCAGGGCTTCCAGCACCGTGAGGTCACTGCGGATCTCGAAGTACAGGTCGTTCATACAGGAGTCCCAACTCCACTTTCGAGAACTGCTGTCGAGGCGGCTGCGGATGTCCTCTATGGCGGCGTCCACGACCTCTTTGCGTTTGTTGAAATTCGTAGGCGCTGACGATAGGTTCAAATCTATGTTCTTGAGCGCCCGGGCGCAAGCTTCTCCTACGACCCTGGGGGTAAAAGAGCTCACCTTGTCTAACATGCGAGCCACGTAGGCTTTCGCCTCAGACCAAGGCTCCCCGTGGGTCACACCCGGCCTGTCCCGAGTCAGGTTCACGAACTCCATGACCGTGAGCTCCCTGGACACCTTGGAACACATCTCTCTCCACACCTCTATGTATCGCATGTACAGATGGGTATAATGCTGGAGGATCATCCTGATCGCCTCGCTGTCGGTGTAGCAGGTGTCCAGGGCTTCGTGGACCGACACAAGGGCCTGGTCACACTTAGCCTCTCCGTTGTCGGGGTCCGTTTTGACGGCCTCTCGCATCTGTCGCTTTGCAGCCAGGCGAACCATCTCCTGCACAAGGTTGTTGCGCCCTAGCGCAGCCTGCACCATGTAGTGGAGATGATCGTCGGTCGAGTCGACCCTAAGCTCGGGGTACCTCTCTAGGACCTTCTTGAAACCTATCATGAGCTCGGAGACAGTCTTGGTGTAGCTGGTCAGGATCCGTCTGTAGTTCTCAGCCGCCGACTTGCAGTGAGCGTCGTACGCCTCGCAGCGCATGCATCTACGCTTGGAGCGGGTTGATCTCTCCTTATGCATTCCTACGGGCACCTTTTCTCTATCCAAGTCTCTGGCGTTCCACTTTGTAACTCTCCATGACGGAAGGTGTGTCTGGACAGCCGGGGGGCTGTCGTCGTTGTGGTAATAATCATCATTGTCGTTCGGGTCAAAGTAGGGTATTGACATGCTCTCTTCACTGTCGCTATTTTCAAAACCTACGACTTTAAGCGGGTTCACAGGCGAATAATCAAAGGAATACTCGGAACTCATACTGGCGTCGTCGCGGTCTTCGTCGCTCTCGCTATCGTAGTCATACTCAATGTCTTCCTTGAGAGCGTCGCGGTGACCGGCGGACCGGAGCGAACCCTGGTTCACGGCAGACATCGCCTCGTCGTCGCGGAAGGCATTGTCGTATTTCAAGAATACATCTGTAACCACCCTGCTCAAGGTGTCCCCCAAGGGGACAGAATGATCGAACGCGCAGCCCCTCTTCCACAGCGACAATGGGCCATTCAGACTGTCCATGGCGGCGATAGGAGCGCGCCCGTTCGTTATGACCACGGACCTCTTGTCGCTACGAGGTCCAACAGGTGTAGCGTCGGCTCTATCGGTCGTATGTGTGATAAGTACATCTTCTACATCTACACTTGCCTCAAATGGGGAAAGGTCCAGCTTACGGACAACGAACGCTCGTACTTATTCGGCGGCCGCAGTGATGTCTTCGCCCAGTTAGATCCGAAATGGATATCTAGGTTCGTGGCGAGGTGCCGGGCCTCGTACGAGGGGGAGCTGAACCGATGTCTCTCCCCGTCACCTCTCAGGATATCTGGTAAAGTGTACAGGGTGAGGACCGGCGAGGGTACGTTCGCCACGGTTGACGGCATAGGTCGCGTGGTGCAGATCGAGAATTTCACAGACCCACCTCTCCCCGAGAAACTGTCAGTCGGGGATAGCGCGTTCGCGGCTTTCGAGGAGACCCTATCCGTGTTCTCGGACGCGGCTTTCAGGTTACGAGGCGGACGAGCGCAAACGCCGCCTTCGCTGGTGGTCTGTCGGCGCTCCGACTCGCACGAGACCTTGGGAGGTGTGTGCTCTAACTGGCAGACGCGTTACATGGTCAAGGAGTGCGACATCCGAGGCCTCAAGTTGGGACTGGGCTACATCTACACGCCGGACGGCTTATCCCTGTACAGCTTGGTCGCCTCGTGGAAGACCGATGTCTGTCTGATCTTCGACGAATGCTGCCGAGAGGAGATAGTCCGCACGCTGTGCGCTCTGGCTATAGGGGACTGCAAGCTGGGGATAGAGTTCAAACTGAAATGCGTTCTGCCCGACGGAGGGAAAGGCTTAGATCTGAGAGACCTGGACCCTTTAGAGTCAGGCTTTATGATGCGACACGCCGAGGCCCTAAGGGAGATTAAACACGAGGCTTTCGCAGAAGAGCAATCGAACGAGCTTATCTGCGATCGCGAGGGCTTAGTGTCTCTCAGAGACATGACCAGACTTCCCTCAGGCTTCTCTGTTCTCGCGGAGAACAAGAACGTGCTGGTCTTGAGACACATACTGAGAGACGCTGTGGTGATTGTGCCCAAGAGGAATGCGGGGATGACGAGGGGAGGGCGAGGTACGGCTCGGCCGCGGAACTGTAAGACGTCGGCTCCGAGCGGGCATATAACGGAATGGTTCCCGTGTGGGTACTCTCTGTTTAGAGTGGAAAGGGGTATCCCTGGCGTACCTCCCGCCGTGATAGCTTGCGACTGCGAAGGAGAAGGACAGGATGAATACGTGCGCAGACGGCAAGACCGCTCCGCCAGGGAGGTGCCTACGCTGCACGTACTGAAGAGCTCCCGGTATCACCGGGCCCTGCCAAAAGGGTTCAGGTCGACTGGACACCTATTTGATCAATCGGTTTGCCTGCTGCCAGGGACCATGGCCATTGTGGCCCCGCAGGTGTTACGCTTCGCGGCGTGCGTCGCTATCATGTACGCGTTCACCGTTTTCAGGCAGCTCAGTGTCGGCGAAGCGGATCGTGCTAGCAGCCCTGTCCAGCTTTCGTTGATGTCAGCCCTGACACTGAGAGAGGCTCAGGCGCTGCTCTTGTCGTACCTGTGTCTGAAGGAATCCTTCGCCGCCCCGGAGAAGAGCTGTTTCATTTTGCCGGTGAAATCTCATTCGGTTCTATATGACCTCAGAAAGATTGTCTCCGCCAATCCGAAAGTACACTCTGGGCTCGTGGGCTTGGAACTTTCGGGTGGGGAGGAGGTCATGCGCGAGGAGCTGGAAGATGAGATATTGCGAATCCGAGATGGGTTAGCCTGCGACGAGAGCGAGGAGGAGGACGACGACGGGGAGGAAGTTGAGGAAAGTGAGGAAAGCAAGGACTCCGGCGAGGAAGAGACTGAAGATGACGACTGGGAGGACATTGAGGGAGACAGCGAACAGGAGAGCGGTGACACTGACGAGAATGAAAAAGAGGACGGCGGCGAGGAGGAAAGTGAGAGCTGTAGCTCTGATTGCGAGTCTGAGGACGACACGGACGATGAAGATGGAGTCATAGCAAACATATCCAGAGTCATCTGCACCGTCCCGACAATCGGACAGAGGACGGGACATTCTGTCCTGTTTGGGCGCGGGCGAGGTTGCGATTCGAGATTCAAGTGGATCGCAATTGGAATACGGACGCTGGGACTGGTTAACTTGAAAATATTGAGAGCCTGCGGTGTGTTCTCCTCGAGGCACGGATACAGCAGAGCTGTGTTGAAACTCCCGAACACGAACGGAGTTCTACCCGAACCCCGTTGGTCGCGGGAACCCACATTGCTGACGGACGACTTGTGTGTCATCGCACCGAGCAAAGGACAGAGCGCCTTGCCTACGCCGTTGCTCGAGTGCAGCGACTGCTTCTTTCAACTCAATTACTCTCCCAAGGCCGTGAAGGCGAAAAGGAAATCCGATCGAAGACCCTACATGTAAGGAGCCTCTGTACAAGAGATCTTGGCTCGGGGCGCAGAGGCGGAAGCAAGGCTCCTCGGCTTCGGCGGCGGCTGTTCCCTCTACCATAGGAGACGGAGAGTTCTTCCCTGCCATCGAGATAGCGAGAGCGACCGATCTGGAGGAGAGTGAAGAAGACATGCTCTCCTACCCCTTGTCGGAATACAATCTCAACCTTATGATCAAATCGTCCCCGAGTCAGTACTCCGTGGTCAGGGCGGATAGGCTGCCCGGCGAGTGCGGATCCGTGTACGAGGCGTGCTTAGACGAGGCTGTGCTACTGGGACACTGCGCCAGGGTCTGTGTCACACGGGGTACCAAGAAGAACTTTGACGTGAGCGCCTGTCTGACCTGGTTCTACAGATCCGTACACCCCTGCGTCCCAGACATGAACATTGGAGACGTGATGCTCGACTACGAGTTCACCCTGCACGGTAGGGGCAAGCTGTCGCCCGTTTACGCTCTCCTGAGCCATTTGGCGGAAAGCTGCAGGGTCAACTGCTTTCCCGCGTACAAGTTGATCACCCTCAGTAGACACAGAGGCGCGTCGGTGTGGACGAGGGGCACGGAAGCGCCGTTCCATGCTCAGAGGCTGAGAACAAACACGATTGGGGCATTCTTGTGCGCTCAGGATTACAGGCTAGCGCCTCTGCTGTCTAGGTGTTGCAGCCCGAAGCCCTTACAAACCTGCGAACTCTGGGAAGGTTGCGAGCTGCTGCCTCGCGGAGACGAAGAGGAGCTCCTCTTGGGAGCCTACTCTAGGACTCTCAGCCCCGTGTTCGAGTTTGAAAAGGTCGAGTGCTTCCCGATTAAGGTTAGGACCAGTCTGGGGGATTGGACATTCATACGGCTGGCGAGCAGGTCCTCCGGTGTCAAGCGCTACCCGGGTACCACGGTGATAGACGGTTACACTATAGCGTTCGCGTCCGAGTCCCCGTTGTTCTACCTTAGGGACGACGGGCCCTTGGTGCAGAAGCTGGAGTCTGTGGCGGTAGTCGTAGAGAGCAGCTCGCTGTACAGAACGGACGTGTTGAAGAAGGAGGACCCCGAGTGGCCCGGTCCCGATCTGATAGACGCGCGAGAGCGTATCAAGTGTAGAAACAAGAGAGTCGTCATCGAGGAGATGTTCATGCGCTGCGGAGGCCGGGATCCCTTAGAGGGGTACGATTTGAACGAGAGGTCTTGGAACAAACTGTTAGGTGCCCGGACGTTCAAAAAGGCCCCCGGTGATGCGTCTCAAGATCAAGACTGGGAGCTGGAATACCCCCTTTCCGAGAGCCTGACCACGATAGGGGGCTCGGGTTCTAACCTCCCTACTGTAAAGTGGCTCTGCGCCGCTCCTCCTGCCAGTTTTTCATCGGGCTTAAAGACTTGTCCAGGCACACGGGTATTAGATAGCCTCGCTGTACTCGGACGCGCGGAGATCGACTCTAGGACGGCTAGAGTCCGAGACCCCGCCGCGTGGAGGGGCTTCGATGCCCTGTGCTCCCGCGTGTTGACGTGCCCGGCCGAAAAGGTGTGGACCAGAGGCACTTGTAAGGTGGTGAACAAAGGATTGAACACGTTCAAACGCGACGCATTGGTACCGATCGCCAACCTGATTGTCATAGTCAAGCCCGGAGATTGGTACGCATCTCCCTGTCGCGAGGGTGAAAATGACAACGGTGGTGGTGGCGGAGGCGACGGTGTCAGGGAGCGGCTCGTTGCGGTCGACGAGGGTCTGGGTTTCAACAACGAGGTGTGCTCGGCTTCTGAATTCGTCGCAGCCCTAGCGTGTAGAATGCTCTCAGGGGAGGTGTACGAACAGCTAGAGATCAGATGCCTAAGATACGGTGTGTACAATTACCTGCAGCGAGCGCTGGCCTGGTTCGCGGGGGGGACGGGGCCTTTCAGATCACGGACGGTAACGGTCTTCACCCCTGAGGCGGACTCCGTTACAGAAGTTTGGACTCACACTTTACCTCCGGGTTTAGACGTTCTGAAAACGAGTAGCACGGGGTACCTCGTCTCGTGCAAGGCTCCTTGCGGCGATAGGGAGGACGTGTCCGTTCTGCTCAACAAGTCGAAAGGGGTCATCCGCGTCAACTCCGCCGGCAACCTAGTGTTACATTCAAACCCCGGCACCTTGAAAGTGTCGGCGATGCAAGGGGAGCCCGGGGTGCACGCTGTCATCAAGACTCCCGTGGACGGCGCGATAGGCGCGAGAGGCGAGGAGAACAACTGCGCGGAGGTGCATGGCCATTGCAACCGTTCGCTGAGGGATTTCTGCAAGCAGCGCGGTCTGCCAAAGGGGGTACGAGGCCCCGAGACCTGGAAGAAAACCTTACCCTGGTCAAAGAGAGATCCGGGTTCCTTTTGTTCAAAGGTATCCGAGTTGAAGTACAGATGGGAGTCGGGGAGGAGGGATTTCACGGAGGTGCTTGCTCGAGACTCGGGGGACCGCTGTTGGTATGGGGAGCAGCTGGAAGACTGGAAGAGGTGTTCCGACGGGAAACTGATACCTAGAAGTGAACGTGTTTGGCAGCTGATCGACTACAAGGAGTCCTTCGCTAGACAGAATCTCGCCGAAGCTCTAGTGAGCTCCGACGGAAGTGAACCCGAGTCGTCTGATAGCAACAGTAGCTCACATGGGAATGATGATGATGATGATGATGATGATGATGATGATGATGATGATCATGTTGATAGTGAATCGAGGCGGAGGGAGAAGCTGCAGAGGAAAGACCCCCCGATACCGTCACTGTCAACTGTGAGTGGAGAGAAAGAGGACTCTCGAACTTCCTTGTACTCGATTCGCGTCTCGAGATTGAATTCGTCCCCAGTCTCCCTTCAAACGAAGGGCATGTGTTCTTCAAGCCCATTCACAATGAGGACTACAGAACCAGGGTGAGATTGGACGAGGGCGACGGCGGACTCATCAAGTACTATAGACCTCACAAGTTCCTTTCCTTGATGCATGACGTTTGCACCGTGCTGGTTTACGGGTGTGGACTGAGACCCGTGTTTGTACACGGCTCCTCGGACGCCGCCGGGGACAGGGTTCTGAACCTGGTCATCGGAACGCTCGCCCTAGCCGATAGACTCTCCCCACAGGGGCATCCTATCCGCCCGAAGATTGCAATCGTGGTGCGTGGGGGGAGAGAGAAGATGCTGAAACTCGCTCGCAAGATCAGCCGTTGTATAGTGGTGACCACCGACCGTAGGAAGAGAGCAAGCGCCTTAGCGTACGCGTTCAGGGATCTGCCGCCTGAGCTGGAGACGGAGGCCGGTGTGCCTTGGACCGGGAAGGACAAGTTCCCTGCGCACTACGCGTTCCCCGAGCGGTTTATCGGTGATATTGGTATTTCTGCATTTAATCAACTAATGACAATGTGGCCCTCTGTTTCCAAGAGAGGCGATGTGAAACACCCCGCTTGCTCGCAAGACCCCAGATGGATAGGACTCATGTTGTGCGTAGCGGAGTGGGAGGGCCTGAGAGGGATCGCGGACACGGTAGCCCCGGGAGCACTAGAGGCTCTGAGACTGAGCGTCGGCAAGGCCTGGCAATGACGACGAGACCGATTGACCTGTACGATTCGGCGTGTAGAGCGAGGTTGATGGGAGAGATGGACCCGCAACTGCGGGAATTCGTAGACTCTTTCGAGGAGCCCAAGCGATCGTCCTCGACGCCCGAAGAACCTTGTAACAAACAGGTCAACGAATACACGGTGTGGCTCACGGCCCGAGGTGTGGAGAACGGAGAAACTATAGTCAGGAACCCGAGTCAACCGCTAACACTGTCCGAAGCTGTCGGTGTCTTCGCCAAGCTGAGTAGAGATTTCATCACATGTTCTCAGGAGGAGTCCCTGAACACCTTGGACTCGCTGCAGGACTTCCTTTCGCTCATGCTCCGGTACCCCATGGTGCCACAGCTGGCTATGGACACCAAGGAGTGTCCCGAATGTTACTTCGAAGCGGAGATCACGGTGGACACGTGGGACGAAGTGAGGAGGAAGATTTCATGCTACCACTTCACGCTCAGGCACGAGCAGTTCATCGTCGGACAGAACGACACCCCGTTGGACACGGAGGGCTCGAGCGATCGCTGCGTCGACGACACCGGTGAAATGGTGAGAGCCGGACCTTCTGGCAGCATGTTCCTGGCCGATACGACCCAGGATGATCGCGGCGCGGGTGAAAGCATGAAACCCATCAAGTTCCTGGAGCAGCTCGAGACGCTCAAGAGACGGGACGAGGTGACCAAGCAGAAGACGTTGGGTAAAGAAATATTCCACCAGCTCAAATCGCATAGCCGTGTGTTGGAGGAGCTGGAGGCGCCCAGGTATCTGAGCGCCTACCCCTTGCGTTGTCTCTACCAATTCTACGGCTCACTGAATAGGAGCCGCGAGAGAGCGCAGTCCTTGTCGGAGCAGTACCCCGAGGCGGAGTGGGACAGGCGCCGGGCTCAGCTGAAAGTCAACGAGTTGAGAATGAACCTAAGGTCCACGGCCTCCACGGGGGCCAACGACAAGGTGCTCTCGTACATGTGTATGGCGACGATAGGCCCCGTCCGTAGATACAATCGTAGGTACACCGCCACAGCGGAGAGAGTTGTGTTATTCAAGCACTTGATAGCGTCGGGCTTCCCTATAGAGACGGCATCAGGTCTGGTGAAGAACATAACCGCATGCAAGAGAGTCTCTATGATCGCCTTACCGTTAGACAAGGGGGTTGAGCTACAGTTAAAAAAAACCGTACAGCCAACCGCATATAACAGAAAGCTGGGTTCCCTCATATGGTTATTCTCGCACATCACTGCGTATTGTACGCTTCGACAGCTGGATCATGGATACGTACGAATGGGGGACTCACCTGAGGACATGGCTTGCGACGGCATCTACGTGTTCGACCAAGATCATGTGGGTTTCAGATTGTCCCGAGCGCCTGGGCTCTCAGACGCGACAGACGCCCGGTCTACAGGAGCAGCGTCAGCGTACATGCCCTTCTCACGAATTTTGGAACTGCTTGCACTGCGGGATAGCGTTCAGGAAAGACTTTGCCGATAGAGTCATCCGAGCGGGCCCGGAGCACTCTTACGACGCCCTGGTGCAGTTCGGTAACGCTCCCATAACCAGCATAGTCAACCTACAGTGGAAACGTGTGGCTCTGGAAAAACACAAGGTTGAGCGCTCGAAACGGTCTGCTGTCAATTACAAAAAAATACTCAACGAGTACGTCGAAAAGAGGCAGAGTCAGCAGAAGTGGCGCTCCAAGCAGAAGCAATGCAAGTCTAAGGGTACGATCAAGTGGGAAAGGCCTGTCTGCATGCAAAAGAATAACAAAAGGCCTGACAAATCGCCGAGGCGAAGACGACGACGACTCCAAGGATCAGAAGCTCCTGTACCACTTTGAACAAGCGAAGCGATCGACCTGAGACCCAGTTGATGCTGTCGTTTTTTTTTTTGTTATCTGTCTTTGATATGTGTCTTGTGTGTTGTGGGCTCAAATGTCTGAATAAAACACGTTGAACGAAAAATGAATCCGGTACCTGGTGTCTTTATTTCTTGTTCTAAGTATCCTCATAGAGTTCAATGAATCAACGATAACCAAGGAGACATAACGTTATGGGGGTAACACATTTTATTGTACATAATTGTCACACAGTTACAAACGATATAATACATGCGTTCCAGACCAAGATGAACACCACAGTACAGTCAAAGCCTTATTACACGGAGCAAAGTGAACGTGGTCTTTGTTGCGGCTGCGGGGCTTGTAAACGCATCAGTTTCTCCTCCAGTCTCGTGTCGTCCGTTTCGTAGAACCCCATCGAGCAAGGCGTCCTCCTTTTCCCCATGACAGACTTGTTCTTATTGTTCTTTCGGTGTAGCGACGAGTCTCGTCGAGTGTCGGTCTGATTCCTGTTCGTGGACGGTTCGAGGTCCTCGCGGTGGTCTCGGGGAGTCTGGCTGTGAGGCATAGAGCTCTTGGTCTCAGAGTAGCTAGCGTCCGACATATACTTCTCCAAGGTGACCGTGACCACGACGGGCAGCGAGCTGTTCAGGTCGGTGTTGGACAACACCCTTTTTATAAACTCGGGCTGTTTCACGTGCAGGTGGATATGCGTGGAGAGTGTAGACCACTGGTTGTGTCTGGTGCGAGTCTTGTCAAAACATATAATCACCAAAGTCCTGTTGTCAAATAGATCGCCCAGTACGCGATGCTTTAAATATGGAAAAAGGCATAACGCCAGCATGACCACCATGGTGTAGAATTCCGCTCTCTTTGCGTGCTTGTCGTTATACTTGCACGTTATTTTCTTCATGAAGCGGTTGATCTTATCGTCGCGCGAGTCGAATAGCGCGGATATAGCCACGGCGCTCTTCAAGACGGCGTCCTTCACGACCGAGGACATCTCTCCGGAGCAACACAGCGCAGGCTTGGTCTTACACTGTATTTCCTCGGCCAGCTCAAATATCTTAGACATCCATGAGAAGGACGGGGCGGACGACGAGGTGTTCAGACCCTGATTTTTGTTGGCGATCCCGTATTGACGGGTAAAGTCTTCGGTTAGCGCTGTTGAGAACAGTGCGATCAGGACCGGCAGGCTGGCTTTCAGTATGAGATGCTTGACCTCCGCCTCCGAGCGGTAGCTAGCCGCGCCGGGTTCGTATTCTATCGAGCCGTACCCCATTTCGATAGAATCCCCTCTGTTGGGCATATAGTACATACCTCTGAACTCCAACTCAGGTTTATGAAAGACGAGCAGAGCCGCCACGGGACATGGAGACTCTGAGGAGCCCGTCTGGTATCGGGTTCGCGTGAGCATGGTTTCCACCAAGGAGCAACTGGAATTGGAGCACACGTGCCTGGTGAAGTGTGGTCGGCACACGTACCCCTGAATGTGGTCTCTGAAAGAGCATTCGCTCTCAACGCAGTAGCTCACCCATTGGGGATCCTCTATTAACTCTGGGTGGAAATGATTCATAGTGGGTCCACCGCTGGGCTCGGATGTTCTTCTTCTTCTTCTTCTTCTTCTTCTTCTTCTTACACTTCTTCTTCTTCTTCTTCTTCTTCTTCTTCTTCTTCCACTTTCCGAGATCTTACCCTTCCTCTCCTCTCCCTGTCTTGAGAATATGAAATGTGCAATAATCAGTGTGACTATGTATTATGACTTTTGGCGAAGCGAAAAAAGGGTTAAACACCTATCGTCTCTCCCTCACCTCCCATATCTCTCACCTCCCATCTCTCTCTCTCTCTCTCTCTCTCTCTCTCTCTCTCTCTCTCTCTCTCTCTCTCTCTCGTGTTCTCCCAGGCTAGCAGAGGGCAGAGCGCCGATCTCATCCTGGTGGACGAAGTGGGCTTTGTTAATTCAAAGGTGCTACTGGCCGTCCTACCGAACATCGCGTTCAGAGGCCGAAAGCAAGTGCACATCACCAGTCATGTCAACAACACCCCGTGGCTGAACAAAGTGGCGGATATCCGCGGGGACAACGGGGAGCCCGCTTACCACGTCGTGTCGCAGAGCTTCAAGTGTAAGTATCACGAGAGGGAGCCGGGACTGACATGCTTCTGCCTCGGAGTGTACTGTCCTCAACATATATCCATAGACAACCATCTGAAGGAACTCATGAACATGGTCACACCGAAGGGATTCGAGAGCGAAGTCACGGGTAGCAGCAGCACTTCGTCCGCTGACACCAAGACCGACAACACCGCTCCATTCGAGCCCTCGATCATAAACAAGTTCCTGTCAAATAACAGCGTCACCCTGGAATATATGAGTCGGGCGTCCGTGGTCAGGGCGTACCTGTGTCTCGACCCCACATTCGGAGGAGGCTCAAGGTCCTGCGCTGGCGTGTGCTGTGCTGTGGAGCTGGCGGGTGGCAAGCTAGTGGTGAGTTGTTACGTTCTCAGACGAATCCAAGTCCGAAACCAGAAGGTTGCTAAACATGTATCCGTAATCTAATGGTCTACGGTCGCCACAACACGGTTCGTTCGGAGGGGGGCTCAGGTCTAATAGGGTGCAGATGTAAGCGCTTATGCGAGCTTCGTCCTGGATTGTCAATGTGGTCTCTAGGTCAGGTACGGAGCACGAGATCAAATCGAGGGCCTGGGCCCACGTACCGCACGTACACTTGGAGTCCGAGAGTTTCATCGTCCACCCCGTCACCGCTAGAGAGATGATGGTGCGGAGACATCTTCTATCCCGTCTGCTCTCCTTGATGATAGCCATGTACTTCAGGGGTCCGCTGCGAATAGTTTCGGTCGAGGCGAACGCCGCCAGTACCATATTATCATACCCCTTCCAGCTGCAGCTGGATATGCATTTGTGTATGAACTGTCCCGGGACGCGGTTCCCTATCGCCAGTGTTATAGCTGTCGACAACTCGCAAGGGACATCAACCGAATCGCATCCTACGTTTTTATGGAGTCCTCTTTTCTTGTAAATGGAGCTCAAGGTATCGATCATGAGTATCCTCGCCGGTGAGAAGGACACGAGCTGGCTGTATAGGTTTCGGAGCTGGCCGTGATCCATGCTAGAGTAGAAGAGAAAGTTTCGCTGGAACGAAGTGAACACTATCATGAACTCGTAGTGTGACAGGAGGTACTCCCATGGAGTTCTCATCATTGTTTCTACTTCCTCTTGAGCAGCTTGACAAGTGGGACAGAACATGACGGCTAGCGTCTTGTTCTCTTCAAATGATATCCTCCGAGCGCTAACAGTGTATGTTTTTATTATCTCTCACAGGTTATGGCCCTGGAGGAACTGGAGATACGTGATTTGGATCAAGTCACTCGAGTCTACGCTGCTCTGCTAAGTGCTCACATTAGACTGTTGAAACTTCTGATGCCCAGAGTGATGTGGAAAGAAGTACCTGTGGTGATGGTATTTGAGCAAAACACCTACGTCAACGCCCTGGTCGATGTCAAAAATCTAATCGAGCACTCCTTAGTACGCTCCGGGTTCAAGGTCCTGTTCTACAGCAAGTGGTCGCATATCAACAACAAATACATGCTAGGGAAGCACGTGGGAGCCAAGACCAAACTTGCTATGGTTCTCAGTACGGTGTCGGCGATCAACAGGGAAACGCTGTATTACTGTGACACCGTAATGTCCCTGGGGTGGGCAGTGTTATCGGAGGCCACCAAGAAAACTCGGATACTCGAGTCGACCATCGGCACCTCCAAGGGTGCGGGCTCCAGCAACAAGATGGGCTCCAATATGGACGTGTTCATGTACAGGCGCTCGCGAAAGGGAGTCAATCTGGCTACTGATATCACGGCCAGTGTATTGGAGACGCGCGACATCATAGCTCTACCCGGGGATAGGCTCACTGACAAGGCGCACGCCGACCAAGGGCAACTGCTACTGGGGAAATTGAGGGAAGAAATGGCAATGGTCACTATCACCGAGTCAGCGAAAGGTAGTACGGTGAATACGGGGGGGAAAAAGTCCGTCGACGGAGAGTATACCAGAGACGACATGCTGTCGGCCTTCTTGCTTCTATGCCACACCAGAGACGAGATACACAGCGGCGAAAGCTCTATCAGAATCAGCGGTGAAGTGTATTACAAGTAGCATGTGTGTATTGTATTGTATTGTATTGTATTGTATTGTATTGTATTGTATTGTAATGATATTATGAGGTTGGTGTAATTGTGACTTGACTCAACAAAACAGAAGACACAGGTACACGATATCAGATACGGAGTCACTCTTTATTATGAGCTGTATTCAAACATGGGGTTACAGAATATGAGTGCAATCATCGCAAGGTTGACAAATTCAATTGTCATCTTCAAACACAACTCCTTTGGGTCGCCGATCACAGTTGATGTATCCACCCGGTTGATACCAAAAGCCTTGGTCGTCGGATTCGTAGAAGTCTTGGCCAACGCTGCGCCGATATGCAACCTCGTCTTCAAGGTGATACTTGAGAGCGGGATCACAACAGCCCGAGTCTGAGCAATACCCAGACATATGTTCATCCTCTTCATCACAGAAGGGTCCCTCGTCCCTCGTATCTGCATCTTCGTCGTAGGACTCCTCAGTTGCAGTTTCCTCGTCGTCTGTATCGCGGTAATATTTGTTGTACATTCTAAGCTGTTGACCATCAGCCTCCATGTCGATGATGTGCTTGAGGAACGGGTTGCAACACTCTGGGTCCTCGCAAAATTGCAAACAGTGGTGCCTGCGCTTGGTCGGCTGGTGACTGGATACAGTGCGAGGTGTGGTCACATTGTCAACTCGTGCACAGGTAAGAGTAGTAGTGCTCTCGGTGGTGACGGTACTGGTCTGCGGGTGGGTTAGAGCTGAGACTGGGGCTGTGATACAGTCCATTACAGCTGCGCACAGCGGAGTGGTGCAGATGACGGTCTCGGCGAGGTGTGGCAGGAGCGAAGCACCTTTGGAATGACTTTGTAATGGTGGTGTATAATTTAAATACGAAGACTCACATCGGAGAGAGGACAGGTTGGCTGAAAGGCGAGTGTGTATGACGGTCTCGGCGAGGTGTGGCAGGAGCGAAGCACCTCTGGAATGACTTTGTGATGGTGGTGTATAATTCAAATATGAAGACTCACATCGGAGAGAGGACAGGTTGGCTGAAAGACGAGTCTGAACCAAAACAGTTGAAGTTAGGTTGTAGGTTTTGAGTCCTGTTTCAAATCAGACATGGACCAAAGACGATGTTTTAGTCAAGCTCTGGTTTGAAACAGGACTCAACCCCCCTTTTATCCAACTTCAACCGCTTTGGTTAGACATCCACCATTTAGTCAAGTAGAACTCTCCGGTCGGATGAACCGTCTCCGGTCGGATGAACCACGTCTCCATTCTCTTAACGTCATCCGAATGGTTCCGCTCCCTGTTGGTCGGACTAATAATCTTAGGGACTTTGAATCTGATTCCACCGTCTCGTATCGGACCTCAGCTGGCGCGAATCCCTTCTCGTATCGGACCTCAGCTGTTGTTGGCGTTGAGATGGCTTAGCGCACCATGTTTTGGGGCTCTGCTCCCTTACCCGCCTAGCTCTCCCAGGGTTTCCGCAGCAATTCTCCCCGAGCTTAGGTTGACACGTGGCATATACCGTATCAGCGGGGACGACCGGAGTGCGATATGCAAAATCCGGACTTTTGGAGCGCCTGTTGGCATCTGCGACGCTAGCTTGCTGCTGTTGCTGCTGCCGTTCTTGCGGTATTCGGTGATGCGGCCCCATCCATCTTTGCGTGATCTTCTGTACCACTTGTTTATGGTCATCTATGAATTTGTCCCTGAGACCCATGGCACGTAGAGCATTCACCGGCATAGCCAGAAATATTAGAAAGGACATTCCCAGGAACTTGGAACTCTCATTCTTATGATTGTATTCATCGAGGAATTTTTGGATCCGCGCGTCCATTTTCTCCATCTAGACGTCTTTTGAGTGGGCGATGTCATACCGCTCCGGTTTATCTTGTTTGTAGTTAATATCAGAAAGGAAGAAGAAGGAGTGAGGGGGGGTGGGGGGTTGGGGGTAGAAGGAGTTTGATCAGCCAAAATGTCCTGGTTGGTCTAATCCTTCATACCACATTGATGTAATCTCACTATGTATACTGCTAGACTAGTATATAACAAAAGTCCTGGGTGAGGTATGTTTGAGATGAGTGGCTGCGGTTCAACTCGTTTCAAGGTTCAACTCCATCACATATGCTGCGAGTTTGGCATCGTCGAACTCCTGGGCGTGGAATCTCTCCCCCTCGAACTCCTGGGTGTGGAATCTCTCATCCTCGAGCTCCTGCGCGTGGAATCTCTCCTCGTCCTCATATTCGTACCTATCAAAACCGGCTCCGTTGATTTCGCTGTTGCGCTGGCTGAGCTCTAGTGGACTGTGATGTCTAGTATCCTCAACTCCAGCCATGTCACCTATGATACTGACGGAGTCCACGTACATAATGAGAATCCTCTCGATCAGTTTGCGGTGTTGTGTCGCAAAATGTGAACCAAATGTGTGAGTTTTCCGGGGTGACATGAGCAGAAACTCCACAAAAGATATGTCCAAGTTATCAGGTGTGTACCCTTTCCAAGCTCGAACCAACCTTTTGACGTTGAGATCCCTGATGGTCCCAGAGTGTGTCCCCATCCGGGGCTCACTTACACGCAGCATCCTGCTGCCCGTGATTTTCAGACTACTGTTTGATGCTCTAACTTTTCAAGTTAGAGCGGGTAACAGGGATTAGTTAATAAGGATCGTCGTGAAAAATCGACTACAACATCGTCCCAGTTACCTAGGTGCGGCCAATACCTTGTGACAATGGTGGAAATGATTGTCTGCAAGACTTGGTCGAGGTCTTTTTCGGAGGTGCTGTGTCTCTTGGCCAGACCGTACTCATTGCTGATGAAGGCTAACAATGTTAACAGTCTACCGCTGTTGAACTTTTGATCCGAGAAAACTTCACGGGCAACGGAGATGATGTCCTCTGCGGTGAAGGGTGCTCGAGCCTGCAGCGGTTGTACCTCAGGGATTACTTTGAGCACTTGCTGGTACACGTAACAGTCGTTCTGGTTGTACAGAGCTGAGGCTGCTGTTTTCAGAGCTGAGGCTGTTGTTTTCAGAGCTACTTTGTTGATGATTGAGAGTACCCTGTTGAAGATTAACATCTGATCCTCGGTCAGATCTTTCAGTGGGCTGCAGAGTGTCTTGGTGGTCATATTGTAGACTGAGCAACCATCCGTTACGTTGTCGTTTATCCACTTATCATATAGGCGGTTAGATGAGCCTTGGTTAGCCGTAAAGTCCGCGGATGGACAGATGCTCTAAGGTTGGAGTTTGTCTTTTTTTTTTGATGTGTTAACATGCCATCTACAGTGTGTCACCCGGGTGTATAGGACATTGTTTACTTAAAACGTGTTATGAACAAGTGCACACATCCAGACAGTTTGCCCTGACAGTAAAACAATCACGGTTCTTGTCGATGATCAACTACTGAAAGACGACCGTAAACTAGAAATTGTTCTGACAAACATGGACACTATTTTCACCGACATAGACCGATATATATCTATATATATTTTTATTTATATATATATATATATATATATATATATATATATCCGGAGAGCAGAGACACTGAACAAACTAGCGACACAGGCCGTGAATGAGTGAATGATGCACTCCATGCAGCCGCGGATGACACACATGATCCTTGACTATGCTGGACGCTGAATGGGCCTCTGAGACTACACCACAGAAGACCCATCTGTTGTTCTTTTGTTTTTGTTGGTGTCATACTCATATTTTCTAAGCACATATGTACATCAACCTGTTTGATATGAACAATTGTAATAAAGAATGCTGCGCACCAATGAGATTCTAGTGTCAAAACCTTTATTGTTTTGAGTACACAGTGGTACAGTATATACAATAATAATTGTACACACATAACACAACACAACACGCGTGGTTTAAATAAATTCACAGGTGCTGAACGTCCTGGCTTCCAAGTAGAGTCGAAGACTTGGGTATTGAGAGGTCCTTCATCGCCTAATTCTGCAAATTGCTGCAAAATCAACCTTAGCGCGCTTGTCATCTTTGACCTAGCAGTAGTGGTCCTCGTCAGCCTCGTCCTCGTCAGCCTCGTCGTCATCGTCATCCTCGTCGTCATCGTCATCCTCGTCGTCATAATAGTCGACTTCCTCGTGACCCTCGTAGTAGTCCCCCGGGTCTTTGTAGGCACACCTGACTTCCTCGTAGTCGTGGTCGACTTTCTCATCCTCGTAACCCTGGTCGACTTCCTCGTAGTCGTGGTCGACTTTCTCGTCCTCGTAACCCTGGTCGACTTCCTCGTAGTCGTGGTCAATGGCAAGCTTGAATTTTGGGCCAATGTTCTGGTACTGCTGCGAATACACCCCGGATGGCGTGCGCTTATGCTCATGGTCTTTTGCAGCCGTATGACGTTTTCTGTTGAGAGCGGGGCGCTGGGGCTGCTCGGTCAGTTTCATGGCCCCTAGCAAATTGTAAACCTTATCTCCGCCGCCGCAACTCTGTGGTCCTGATTGCGCCCCCTTGGCTGCATCTGTCCTGTTGTGACTCTGTGCTCCTGTAGACATGTCGTCCGTCTCCAGTTTTCGGATCATCTCGTAGTCGCTGCGACCGTCGTCCGTGTACTGACTGATATCAAACTGACATTGTTCTATAAGCTCGGCTATGTTATCGTAAGATCTATCTTACATGGGTGGACATGATGTATGCGCTGTAGTCTTTGTTCGGCCGAATGTTGTAGCGGACCGTCTTATCGTGGTCTCGCAGCAGGAGCGCAAACTCGCCGCAGTCCACGTTTTTGTGTCTCGTGAAAATGTAGTAACCGAAGGGTTGGCGACGCATGTGTAGCAGAGCTTCCTCCAGGCTTCGCGTGTTAACAAACCTACGCGAGAGCATCTGCGCAGCCCATGCATTTGCAATATCTTGTTTTTCGGCATCAGCGACATTTATCTTTGTCCTGATCCCTCCTCTCCTGAACTGGTTGCGATCCATTGCCACAGTTGTGTCAGTTCCGATGTGCTCAACGGAATATGAGGTCCTGTTGATTGTGTGAAAAGAAGGACAGCGTATGGGCTAGTTAATAACCCCTTTGTTTCAATAGGCAGGTTCCTAGTGCACGGACTCTCCACCCGCCCTCTCGTAAAGACCTGTTGCGTTTATCCAACCCTAGAGCATGTCTCCAGCCATCGAAGTTTCGCCACTGGGAGCTCTGTATCCAAAAGTGAGCGGTTCGTCCAATGGCGGGGTTGAATAATCAGACACAGGAGGTTCAGGGGAGAATCTAGGATTCTTACCAGGCGGGAATGTCTTTGTTTCCCTACTAATAGACACGCTGAAGGTTTGCTTCTCCTTCATGCCGTGGCCAGAAACAGGGCCAATCTAATGGTCAATCTTGTAAACCAGTTCTTTCGCAGGTCCAGTGAAAACTGCAACTCCGAACAGTCCTGTTGTACCAACCACTGAGCACCCAGAAGCGACACCCTTTCCCTCAGTTTATCGGACGTAGAGTTGCCCGTGATAAAGCTAAAATAATCCGCGTGGAGAGGCCGCAGCTCGACGAGTAGCTCCCCACCGTTCCGTATCTCCTTCATGACGATTTCCTTCTCGTCCAGCCAACATACCTCTGGTGAGATATCCTGTTCGTCATCAGTGTTGATCGGGAGAGGGTAATTTGCGTACAGGTTGTAGAACCTGCCTTCGCTCAAGCGCGCTGCCTCTCCGCATATTTTGATCAGGTTATCGTGAGCCGAGTTGGAGGCCCGCATCGTTTGTCCGCACAGCTCGGGGTTGCTAGTCCACAGCGACAACGCCACGCGCAGGTTTTGCTGTCTGAGGTACCGGAACTTGATGTCTTCCGAGAGCCGATCTACGTATACAACTCGCCCGTCTGTGGTCAACCAGAAGGCTTTCATGTCTTGCTGGTAGGCGATCTCGTCGCAACACACCTGGCTGCACAGTTGGGGCTCGTCGCCTGTCATCAGCATCCGGTTGACGCGGAGCAGTTCTCCATCGGTTAGCGGTTCTGTTCTGTTGCCCAGGCGCTTAGTGTTATTCCAGGGCACCCCTGAGAAAAGCCAACAGTATCTGAAGTGAATCTTGAGCGGTAACACAAACTCCATTATGCTAGCTCGGCAGGGGCTCGTCTGCTCCTTCTCCGTGTGACACATGGAAAGGCTGTCTGTGATGCATTCGCTGGGGCAGAGTGTGACGCTCTCGTCTTCGCTGGAGCTCCAGCGAAGCTCCGGGTGTAACATGTCGACGGGGTCGCGGGCCCGCCATCGAGCACTGTCCGCAGACCCGGTTGAGACTTTGTGGTTGCTCAGCGAGTTGGTGAGAGACCCCATCGACAACGCTAGGTCTGCGCCTGTTGGGTTGGCTGTCGACTGCGTGAGAACCAGGCTCTCCAAGGAGGACAGCGACAGAGATAGGGAGCAGATGGAGAACGAGAGAATGACTGAGTACAATCGCCTGATAAAGGACCGTGTCGCACAAGCTGCCCTGATAAAGGAGCTCGGACTGGAGGGCGCTAAGGCTAGGATGCGCGAGCTACAGCTGTACGGTACGTCGGCGAAGGATAAGTCCCGCTCTGTCATGTACCGGTTTGAACATCTGATAGATAGGGTGTTTGAATATTTCCAAGTCAAAGGCATGAGGATGGAACCCTTTCAGTTAGAGCTCTTCAGGGGGGTGGTGTTGGGTGTCACGAGGAACCAGTTCGGCGACGATCTCTTCAAGTATAAGCACGCTCTGCTGGACAAGCTGGGCTTAGCCCCTTTGGGCTCGGACAACTACAACCACGTCAACCCTACCCTCAGTCACCTTCACCAAGTGGAGAGAGAGTTCGCTCGCTACGCCAACCCTTACACCCTGTGCCTAGCCCCGAGACAGTGTGGAAAAAGCTTGATGATGAGGCTGTTGCTAGCGGCGGTGCTCCTACACTTGGACATCAACGTAATGGTCCAGGCTCAGAATAAACACATGTGCACCACCTTGAGACTGGGGGTGGAGAGCGCCATGGAGGAACTGCAGCAACTGCCCTCTTTCAGGCACACGGAGAAACCCGTCAACATCTGCGGTAACCCAGAGAACAGAATCTACAGATTCGACCAGGGTTACAAAGGATCTTCCTTCGCTCACTTCTTGTCTTCCAGTAACGATGTGAGTATGACTTTTACGTGTTCCATTCTGACACGGTGAGGAGTTTCTATTCTATCATGCCCTAGCGTGGCCCATTTCTTCTTTTTTTTTTCTCACCGGGTCTGTCCCTGGTACGGGTAAGCTGTGGTATTCACTGGACCTGTCCCCAGCATGGGTAAGCTATGGCGCTGTAACACACTCACAAGATTCGAGCACCTCAAGCCAACTGTGAAACACAGATCAACACATCCTACAATAAGTTAAACGTCCGGCACAAAGTGAAACATCCGACCAGCGTGAGTACACATGGTCCTAACTACAGGTATTTGGTATACTTTTAATTCATACACTCTACCCTTTCAGTGTCTTAGTGAATCATGGCGTACATTGCCACCAAAGCACACGGGCTGAAGCGGAGACAAACGGTGAGTAATAAAGACAGGCTATCGCCAAAGCCTCCTGTCACCTGCTACTTCACCCGAGGGAGCTTTGACGAGTGGCATGTGTGGAACGCCTCTACTGCGGCTCTTGCGTTGCAAACAGGTGACTCGCTACTCGCCCGCCTAGTCACTTCCAGCTTTGACGACACGACGTGTCACCCTGTACGAGTACTCGAGGATTTCACTATCCGAGGTATGGGGAACTCAACCTGCGTACTGGAGCGGGAGATAAGTTTCCAAGACGGATCGCCGGAGTCGAGGGTAGACCTGCAATTGGTGGCTACCCAGGTTGATTTGGTGGACGTGTATGTCGAAGGGTATCAAGTGCGCGAGCTTTTTAGAGCATTACGCCCAGAACCCTCAGGACAAGGAACTGCAGCTCGGCTCCCGAGTGTGCTTTCTCTTCGTCCAGACGGTAAGCGAGATGCTGAGCAGAAAGTACGACATCATGCACCACTACCCTCTATTCAACCGAGCTCTCGAGCTGTACTACTCCGACAACGTTAGCTCCGAGCCCCCCGAACTGAAAGATATGATAGCTGCGGGGGGGCTACTGGACCGGAGTGTCGCGGATCACGAGTCTCTCCATGGGATCCCGTTGGTAGGTGTAGATCATGCGTCGTTTTCACAGTGGAACTACCCTCACGACAGAGAGGATGATGGGGAAGAGGGTCGAGAAGGACCAGGGGGAGAGGAACCCCCGTTGAATCGCAATGAGGAGATGCGGGACGACCCCGAGGACGTAGAAGACACCGCCGAGAGGCAGACTCGGGGTGAACCGAGCAGCTGTGAACCAATGTCCCCTGTTTCGCCTCGCCCAAGGGAAGAAACGAGTGAAACTTACACCATGAACACCTTGGAAGCCTTCAACAACCTTTCGGGGACTCTAACGGACGGACCGCGAGCTTTCCCTTACATCTTCGCAGTGCACACGAACGACGACCTACAATTCGACGACCTGGTGAATTACTGTCAAACGCGCGCCCATGAGCCCGTGGGGACTCTACCATCGCGTAAAAACTGGGGCTCCATCAACCCCGTGCTGCTCATGGAAGACCCTGTCGACCCTACGACGGGTAAGACAGCACGCCGGTACACGGTCACATCCAGAGGACACTTGAGTACTATAGTGGCAAACCGAGACGGGGGGCCCTATCTGTGCTACAACGAGGTGTTTCTACCCGGCAGGCCTGTCAGCAGATTGAACCTGGACGTGGACCTCAAGTGTTGTCAGAAATGCAACAAGAAATTTGCTACCCAAGCGGAGCGCTCCACAAAGCGTAAAGTCTCTGAGGCCTTGACCACGAGTCTGATCTTGGTGATAACGGAGTGTCTGTTTAGATCGGCGAAAGTAAAAATAGGCGAATTGGAGAGCGACCCGTCTCTCAGAGAGCTGGCCCAGGTGGTGGGTAAGATCGCCGTGTACGTCAGGGCTTCCTCGGTCAAGCCGAAGCTGAGTCTGAGGATGCTCTGGTATCTGCCGGTAGAACTGTGCAGTGTCGAGGGGATAGAGGCCTACAGGCCTTTGCTGGACGAGATGGAGAAGGTCTCTCTCAGCTACGTTCTACTGTCCTACCCAGCCGACGCCGAATCGTGCGGGCTCTGCGACCTGGGAGATGCGATGAGAAGGGGCGGTTGTAACTCCTCGGGGTCCAGGTATCTGAGGCTCAACTCGGATCAGGTGACGAACCGGCGCTCGTCTATCGACAAGGCCCCGTACTCGTTTAGGAAGTGCGTACGGCTGCCCAACTGCTATAAGGAGGACTCCGGGTTCGAGTACGTGGGCACGTTCAACACTCAAGCCATTGAAGACCCGGGCTTTGATAACCCACTGTCCTTTTCCGTGGGCCTTTCCTCCAACCCCATACTGGCCGATGTCACATCGCTGGGGAGTCGTTTCCGAGGCGTCTTGAAAGGCCCAGGACGCTCTCAGCCCTTGGTTGTCTCCGGGTTCTATGAAGCGCCCGATCGCGCTCTAATTGAGAAAGAAGCCCAGAGACTGGCCTCGCTATGGGGCGTCCCTGTGACTATTAAGCAGACTGGATTGGGAGTCTTTTGCGTCCAAGCGAATGAACAATCTACAAGTTATCCTTGTCCTATACACAATAGAATACACTCCAAGTCCAAGCTGGGCGCTCTGGTCTTTGCCACGCACACCAAACACAAATATTTTGTACCCTGACATATATGTATGTATGTATGTATGTATGTATGTATGTATGTATGTATGTATGTATGTATACCATGGGCTTTGTTGAATAAAATAAACAAATGGACCAACTCTGAGTGACTAGCTGTATGTGGGTATGTTTTTTTTTTAATTTTCATTTCAATTCCATCACTGTACATCCCATCATTGTGGTATGGGTAATGTAAGATTGTAGTGCAGACATTCAGTCATATCAACGAAGGTAGATAACATATATATGGTATGGCAGTATAACAAGAAGATTGTAATAGCATATACAAAATAATACTGTCACGGTACATATTATGAACTACCCAGTCCTGACAGTGGAGTCAATATAGGCTCTGGGTGTGTGGGGCCCACACCCTGTCTCTCGCAGGACACGGCTCTGCTGACGTGCTTAAAGATGCTGTTCACTAGATCGGCGGGGTACAAGTGTAGCTCGTCCAAGGTGTGTGTACGCTTGCCGAGCCTCGTTCTGTTGTTATCCGAGGGCAAATACATACACGGTCCTCATTGAGCTACCTCCATGTGCTTTCCGTCCATGACGCTGGCACACAGGTTCTTTTTGCACATCAGGCCTCGGAATGGGTTGTTGGTTATCAACCGGGTCCTCTTTCTGTACTTTGTGCCGTATTGACAGTAGTCGAGTCTAACGGCGCGCTTATCCTTACAGGCCATCTTGAACCCCTGGGTATTGGCCTGTGTGACATTCTCACATGTTTTCTTTCCTTCACGACCATTCATCGTCTTGACGAAGACGCTCACGGGGTGATTCTCGATGTCCTCGTAAAGCCTGTGCGAAACCCATCTCTTCCAGAGCATACTGGAGTCGGGGTTTTCCACAAAGTACTGCATTTTAGGGTTCATGGTGTGGAAGTACTCTATGATGTCTATGGTCTTGCTCACCAGAGAGTCGGCAAGTTTCAGGTCCCTGGGTGTCTTGGCTGTAGTCCTGGCCATGCTGTAGTTTTCGCAAGGTGGTCCGGCGAATATAACGCCGGGAGCCGACCCTGACCAGTCTGTCGTAGGGTTCCAGTTTCGTATGTCTACTACGATGTCAGCACCGTGGCGGCCGTCAACATCTAATCTTCGCACGTTCCAGCCAGCTTCGACGAAGGACTTGCAAATACTGCCTGTGCCGTCAAACAGACTCAGCAGGGTTTTCTGTGTGGCGGTTTCCATCGTTGCCAGTAGAGCGTTACCTGTGGCTTTCTTTTAAATTAACAGATTTGTTAACCGGATGATATCCGTGCGTCACGACAATAACCATGACACTGCTTAGTGTGACATATATGCTAACAGCGCTATGGATCTCGGGTTGTATGAGCAAAAGGATACTCGATAACATTTTGGACACAAAGAATCTACGCAAGTGTCGTACCAACACGAAATACTGCGCCGATAGGTACGACCCGCCGCATGCGCTTATTGGGTGTACGGGGCTCTGTTTGTACCGATGTCCTCTGGGGCGACCCTCCATGCGCTACAAGAACACCGTGGGACGACGATGCGCATCACTGTGCCAGAGTGGGTATTTTGTGGGAATGCATGAGGGCGACGAGACTTGTCAACTGCATACTCCCTCTTGCCCCGAAGGCCAAAGCGTTATACTACTCGGCACGTCCTGGCACGACACGATTTGCGGATATCCTGAAGATTACAAGGTGCCGGGACTCATGGACAGTGTACGGTCTACCCCCCTCCTTCAGACGCTCAAGGAACTGACTCTAATCTGGGCGCGGGACATACCTTTTGCCGAAGTCGAAAAGCTGTGCAGAGAAATGGTCAGGTACGGACAACTGATCTTGTGTATGTTCAACATTGAAACCAGGTTACATGGCACCTTGTCTCCAGCTGAATCCTTGTACTACAGAATGAACAAACTCTCATTTTACCACACCGCGGAGCGCCTGTATAACACGGTGGTGAAACCGTTTCTTGTGGATAAAGATCTTGCGCCCGATGTATCTATCCAGTTCCTACAACCCAATCCGTGGTGGGTAGGGGAACAGGACACGCTCGTCATACAGACCAGAGTCACCCATGGGCATGTCGCACAGGTACATACCCAACGCGCTCACTTGGTACACGGGCAGGTTGGGGAATAAGTGGGTGGTGCAAGTTGACAAGACTGGCATCGTATCTTCTGAGTGGCGATACAACATCACCAGAGGCCTCAACTGGACCGAAGTAGCATCGGTCGGATCCTTCGTGTACACGCTGGATATCTCGCTGGTCGTGAAAAACTTCCACTGTGGTCTGTTTGACTCTGTGCACGTCACGGTCGGCATCTACGATAAGCATTAAGAGGTCATGTTAGGCTTATACAACACGCTCGACATCAACTGCGTGTGGAAACCCAAGCTGCACCCGGCCTGCAATTGCACCCGAGCGCTACTAAATTACATCAACCCAGAAGGGTTGTGCTCACCGAGCTGTCTCTCGATCCCGTTCGCACACCTGTCCAAAGGAGTGGAGGGTAGTAATATCGACTGGACGCTAGAAATCACACGCGAGGACCCCGACATCTCGTCGAGGGGTCAGGGTCGGGTTCTGTACGGCTCGGTCCCACCCAAGAACGAACGCTTCTGTCTAGTCAAGATGGACATTTTCGCCCTCTCGCCTGGACCGAAACACGACACCCCGTCCGCGCCTCTGGATGTGCGGAGATGTAGCGTCGTCCTCCTGGAGTTTGACATCTGGATACAAGACCGTCCCAAGGGTCTCGGCGATCAGTACTTGTCCATAGCCGTGCGATCCTCAGCGAACGAGGACACCGCGAAGACGCCCGAGTTGTACATACTGCTAGCGGCCGTGGATACCTTGCAAACTATCATGCGCCAGGGCTGGGGGGATAAGATGGGCGTGAAGCTCAGCTTCTTACACTCTCGCCGAGCCGCACCCTACCAGGAAGAAGTCGCTGCTGCGCTTGACTGGCTATTCACTTTTCACTCGCCTCAGAGCCGAGCTCCGCGAGTGGTGGTTATTGACGTGAACATCGGGACCGTAAAGTCGTCAGACTTTACTATGCTCAACACCCTGTATGGGTCAAGGTTAGAGTTGATCCCCGGACTGTCTGCGGGCATGCTCGCGGACGTCATACGGACCAGAGGGCACTACGCTCCTCTTCAGGAGAGCGATTATCGGGGCTTTCAACCAGAGCCTTTGACGGCCGAGCAGGAGGAAGCCGAGACTGTGTTGCGAGACTTAGGCCTGCTTGTGTCAGTATACGGGGCCTTTCTGAACCTGGACACCGTATCCGTGTTCCCTCAGAGCAAGACAGGTTGTGAGCAAGTGACACCCGGTCGCTGGACCATTGGAGAGTACACCCTCGAGGACCCATACGCGATCAAGCTGCCCCGTGACGAACAGTACCCGGAGAGGACAGGGCTGTTGCTCTTTGAGGAGCTATGCAAGAGATCGAACAACCGCGCGGGGATAGTGGTCTCGGTGCCCTCGGCCGACTACATCCCTGACAGTCGCTGCAATCGGGTGCGGTCGCTCAACAGACATGTTAAAAGAGACCCGCGGGGGTCGGATGCCACGAGGGTTCATTACTTCACGCGTAACCTCACTAGAACCATCTTGGACATGGCCAAGTGGGGAGTGTGTAGATACTCGCTGGGATACCTCGACTACACCTTCAGTAACTCGGACGACGTGCCAACCTTCACGGAGCTCTCGCATATGATCAACTCGGCCGCCACCAAAATCCGGACTTTGCATTACCGGTATACGAGGAACTCGACCTTGGGAGACAGTGGATACCCTTACGTTCACGTGGATGGAGTGTACAAACTGGAAGGGGGTGTGTTTTTTCAGCGCGTGACTGAGGGCATGCCGTTGACCAAAAGCTTTGTCCCGGTTCCTTACATGTCGAACCTGAGATTGGGCTTGTCCTCAGACTTGAATGTAGGCGCTCCGTTGCCCGTCAGTGAACTTATCACCCGGGACACTATCGAGAAGGCCAAGTTTATCCCATACGGCGCGCAGGTTATCAACTTGAATTACAAGGACATGGTGGTCTTCGTCGATCAGGACAGGGGTAGAATCTGCATCCATACGCCGTCTACGGCCGTACGGAGCAACGGCCTCAGGTTGGCTTCCTTCGGTATAAGCCAGGCCGAAGAAGACGACGAGCACCAGCGCAACGGTTGCTACCGCTACATTAGCGGGGCTCAGCATCGCGCTAGGATATCCGTGGCATTGCCGATCACCAGACAATCGAGGGAGTATGTTCTCCGGTATATATTGGACGCGAGACGCTGGCTCGGGAAATCTGAGCTCACGAGAGACGAAGACGATTGGCTTTCCAGCAAAGCCGTGAAAAATCGCACCGCATTCCCCTCGGTCCAAGGCTCAATGCGGCGGTTGACGTCGATCCTGGACAGTATGCACTTGACATCGAAGACGGTCGAGTGCATCATGGGCTCCAGTTCGTGCATGGAGTTGGGAGACTACGCGGATAACAGTTGGCCCAAAGGAGGCACGGGGTACCTGGTCGCCATCTCCGGCGTCGTGGACTCACATGACGAAATCTTGGTTAAAATGATAATTGCTGTCAACCACGGTGCGACGCACGTTAAGACCCCGTGCAACCTGAAACCGTTCTCTTTCGGATCGGATCCACCCTCTTCCCCTCAGCCCGCCCCGGGGTACAGCGTGCAAAGAGAGAGAGAGTCTTTGGTCTCCAAGATGAAAACGTACGTGACGGCCATGGGAACGCTCAGCGCGGGGATCGTGGAACCCATCGCGTTCCTCTATTGCCCTGACATCGACCGGACTCTCGCTGGTTACCTACCCTCCGGAGAGATGTACTTTCAGAAGACCAACGCGTGTGTGACTGAAATGAACAATTATCCCGGGGCTCTACAGGACCGTTTCTCTCACCTGGGTTCACTGATCGATGAGAATGAGAGAACTGCGGCGATGAGAGTGAAACGTGTAGCGTACCTAGCGGCTCACACTTCTGCGCTATGCCAAAGTGCTACTGTACTCGCTGTATTAATCAACATCTCCTTAATCGCTGTGCTCTGCTCGATGTGTAAAGGGAGTAGATACGGGCGACAACGCTATATGAAACTGAAATGATACAAGGAAAGCCCGGCAAATGCGAGGAAGACGATGATTGTCACTGTGGCCTCGCACCTATCTTCTGTCCGTCTACTACTACTGTCGGCTCTGCTTCTTGCTGGAATGTACCCCATTTCTAGTCACAGCGTGCCATCGAACGCGAGCGCCGGTGAAAACCCAGGCCGCGTCGTCGAATCAGCACCGGCTCATCTGGTCAGAAGCGACGACTTTTCTCTCGACTCCCGGGATCACAGGGTGATAATCCACCCCGGTAGATGGAAGATACGCACATCCGAGAGAAGCGGCGCTTACTTTACTTACCTCACATACCATTTCTTTCTAGGATTGAATTGGACCAAGCTCGAAATCAATTACCCCGAATGCTCCGAAGTGGCCTGTAGAGGCTTACCGGACGACAAGGCTCATCAAGGTTGCGATCGGCTGTGTTCAACCGGCAGCTGGTACGATGCGAGCGTAGCCTTGAAAACAGCCACGGTCGAGTACAATAGAGCCATGGCATGGCTCGACGCTGCCTTCGACGATATAGCCGCTCTGATGGACACGCACATCGTCAACCACCACTCGAGCGCGGCGGATCCCCTCATCTCCAAACTCTTGTCGTACCACAGTAAGGTCTCGACTCCGAGTCCTCAAGTCGTGGACGTGATGCAATACTACAGGACCTTGATCGGCGACGCTCTGAATAACGTAGCTGAACATTTTCCGAGCGCGTTGTCGCACGCAGCCGTCAAGACTGTAAACTCCCTCGTAGATAGCCAGCATGTCTCGGGGTCCAACAGTACGATTAAGTTCACCGAGTTGCTGGACACCTGGAAGAGCGGCGCGTTCAAGTTGGCCGTCCAGCTCAACGCCGTCACATTCGCCTTCCAGGGAGCTCACCAGCGCTTACTCTCATGTGCGCAGGGTATAAAGAGGTCGGACATGACGGGTTGCGAGCCTGACTTCATCGCAGAGTTTTACACGGACATACCTGTAGCGAGCCACTCACTCTCATCATCTAGGCTCCTGATGGTCGCCAAGAGGGAGCACTGGAACCCCGTCGTGCTCTCCCATTGGTACATGCCTTTCATCGATTCTTCGAGGGGCAACAGGACTTGTTGGCTGGACAGGCTCATGGTATGTGACACGCACGCCAACTACAGGGTGCCCTCGTGCGACTCGAGCGGGATATGCGACCCTCTGGAGCTCGACGACATCACACTCTCGGCGTGCCAGGTGAACGAGAACGGAGAGATAAGTTTCGAGTGCCCCGTGGTGTGCGGGGACCCGTGCTTCGGTCCTATCTGCTACCAGCCCCTATCGGACACGTACACGCTGAGGACCGTACCCGACCGAGCGCGTGGCATCTACGCAACGAATAACCTGCGTCAGGTCCAGGTGACCAAGAGCCCTAGGATACTCTCGAAGGTGTACTCTCTATCTGAGACCGACATACACACGTCTCTTGCTATCGTTCGAGACCGAGCTGATCGGTCATCTCAGTTGCTGGCGCGAGGAGAGACCTTGTTACAGAGCATCACGGCCATGGATGTCACCGCTCGGAAATACATTCACAAGACGAACGCCGAGAAGGCAGCGCAAGCGCAAGGGACCAAATGTGTCGACTGTGAACGCGTGATAGCCCGCAGTCGGTTCATGGCTGCTGTTTCGCTCACCCTCTCCGCTCTAACCTGTCCTTTATTGATTGTAGTAATCGTAAAACTAAGATGTGGCACCAAGAACCAAGATGTGCCTGCAAGGACGCACAACAAGAACAAGAACAACAACAACAACAACAACAACAACGCAGACAATTTCCTGTGAGTGGAGAGCCCTGACGGGTCCCTAGTTTTTTGCACTGTGACACAAAGACTCATGTAGGACAAAGGGGAAAAAAAAAACGTCTGAATGCGGACCGTTCATCTGACCACTAACGCTTATAGGGTCAGTGTATGCTGGTCAGTTCGCAGTTGTACATTAGATATTCTAGATATTCTAGATATTGTAGATATTTTCCGTATCAGTCTCGGATGCACCTTTTGTTTTGCAGCAAAATGCTCATGCTCTTTTCAACGACATCCTTCTGCTACACGCATCTACTTTTTCTACAATCAGCTGTCACCCTAGAATGTCTGTGCGCAGAGGGACAGTTGCCAAACTCCGGTACGCCGGCACGCGGCCTAGACGTGACCAACAGATCTCGGTCTAGCGCTCATAGCGCAACAAGCCCATCCGTGATTACCGAGCCTAAGGCTGTCACAACAACCCCGGATGCAGGCGTAATCACCAAGCCTAAGGATGTTGCTACAGCTACTACTGCAGATCCAAATGTGTATGTAACTACCAAGCCTCGTTCTACTACCAGGCCTATGTCTACCACAGCAGCCCCCGGTGCGGACACGGGCACCAAGCCTAATGATGTTGTTACAATTGCAAACGCAACGGCCCCGAATGTAGATGTGACCACCAAGCCTACGTCTACCGCATCCACACAGCCTCTGGCTATTATTTCCACCGCTTCTACGAGGCCTCCGGTTAGCACTTCCACCACAGAACCTACAAATGCGCCAATCCTCAAACCTCAGGTTGTTACATCTGCCCCTGGCGTAAACGTGGACGGCGAGCCTCCTTCTACGAGGTCCACTCATTCCGCTGCGGACCCGATCGTAGATGTCAACGCCGAGCCTACTTCTACTACAGCCTCGGTCGTCACACCTATGAAACTGATTTGTCCGAACACGAATCCAGACCAATTTCGCGCAACTACCTGGTATATGTTGAAAGCGGCAGCAGCGGGTCGAATCAACATAGTCGGGTTGTATCGCATTGACGACCAAGGCGTCTACAGGTTTAGGTACAATTTACTCAGCGGCAACAACGTGACATACAACGTAACTAGAACCAATGCTCTAATGGTAGACGGCGACATATGCGGCCGTACCGTAACCTACCAGTGTATTAGGTCAGCTAGAGTGGGATACAGGAACGAGGTGTACCGGTTCACTGTAGCCAAGTGCACCGTGTCCGTGCAAGCAGAACTACCCAAGGTTGTCGCTCCTTTACTTGAAAATGTATCGACTCGGCTGGGATTTGCAAGTCTCGGCCGTATCCTCACTATTATAGGGGCTACGGTCTGGTTCATCGTTATCTATTAATGTCGCACGCGTCAGCCCGTGTTCAGCGTAGACAACGTTTTATTTTTTTTCCTCAATCCTCGCCTGCTTAATTTTCTAATCTTGGTGAAAGTCCACAGTTATGAGACATACGATGGCTTCCGCCAAACATCCTACCAGACTCGCTACCAAACCCAGAGCCTCCGCCAAGCGTGCGGACGATCCGCCGAAACCAGCACCGTTGATCCCCAATCATAGGAAATACATTTACAGGCCAAGCCCAATGACCGCGGCCACCAAGAGCATCGTAAAAGATGCAGCAGCTAAGAAAGTGAAGATTGCAGTGCCTGGATCTCAGTGCGCGACTGTCAACCTTGTTCACACGCTGTGCTCTGCCGCACAGGCCGACGTGTGGACCCCTGAATGTGAGAGAGCCTTGGTTGAGACTCTCCCCATCAGAGAGCACAACAAGGCCTTCCTGTCGCACAACTTGTTTGTGACCATGATCGGGACTGTGGTCGCCAGAGCTCTAGAACAGGCGACCAGTGCTAGCGAAGACTCTCTGGACCTGCTGGCCGATCGCTACTACGTGAGAAGCATCGCATGTCACGACTCGACCAAGACCAGTAAAATAGAAGCGGCCGCGTACTCCGGCATCATGGCCGTACACATGGAGAAAGAGGCTCTGAAGGCGAACGAGAAGAAACGACTCAAGGCCAACACAAGGTACGGATGCAAGCAGACCGAAGAAGAGGTCAAGTGTTGCGTGTTTGAAAAGCTGTACAGCGATACCGACGCTGTCACGTCAGCCATGGCCAACTTTGGATTCAAGCACCATTACAAGAATAACCCACATCATCCTGAACAGTTTCCCGGGGGTGAGATGAAAGACATCAACCTGGTCGAAGCCATCGTGGACGGTTTGGCCTGCATATTCGAAAGAAATAAGGATCACACGGATGTCCGCTCTTGGCTGAAAATGTACTACATCGACAAGTTTAAGGGTCGCAGTAGGGCGCTCGCCCAAGAAATCCTAGACGCTCTTAGCGTCTACATAACGGCCGTGGATTATAAAGCCCTGCAGGATTTCAGGAGATCCATCTTCTTGCTCATCGGAGAATCTATACCGTGGTCCCGTGTGACCATGACAGACTGTTGTGATCTGAAGGGGGGGCTCCCGGACGACGATGTGGACAGAAGACCTGATTTCAGAAAATATTTCCACTGACAAAACAATCAATGCTTACGCTGCTTGGTTTTGATATGCCGTATGTCTCTTTCTTATGTGCCTTAGCCGAGAAAGCTGAAACAGTCAGTGTGAAGTTGATGTATTAAAAAAAAATGAGTTGTTTGTAGCTTAGATAATAAATGTGCGACATGAAATGTAACTGTGTTTGTGTTTTTTTTTTGTTATAAGTGCTCACATTCATAACAACAAAGCGCAACAGCTCTCACGTGCAATTCAGACAGACGTTAGTGGTGGTGGTGGTGGTGGTGGAACAACAAGAGAGTTCATTTTGTGCAAAAAAAAACAATTCTTTATTGTAACCCCAGGTATACATATACAACACATTCATTCGTTGCACCCTGACACCGGTTCCACGTTGTAAAGCAAACCATGGACCTCGGGGGTGATGGAACAAGCTCTACACATGCGATGGTCCCAGTCCATGCTGTAACCATAACGCTCGTATTCAGTTCCTAGGCTGTATATTACATTGACAACCTTAGATTCCCCTTTGACGGCCTTCATGTCAAGTTGCAGGATACGTGACACGGTATCCAATATGTACCCGGTGAATTTGTCATCTTCGCGAGGTAAACCGTGGCCGCATATGTGGAGGTGGTCAACATCACGAGGCATCTTCCACACGTCCAGCTTTGCTGTTTCCATGAACTTCGGCGTTGGCCCGTCCTCGGGAAACAAGATGGCGTTGAGAGGCCACTGATCGTGATACCTTTGCTTAACCGTGGACAATGTAACGCTCCACTTGAAGGAATACATACACCAGTTTACAACTTCCTCTGTGAGCGACACCGCGCGTCCACGGTGTCGGGGCCGGTAGTATCTGGCAAACAAGCTATGTTTGCAGTGAGAACACTTGTCAACCCTGGAGGCGAAGAGTGAGGGAAATATCCTCCCTTCATTTTTGGGCATGAGGTACACTTTTAGGGAGTTCGTTATGGTCAGGAGAGCGTCCGCGACCGCTATTGCTATGTTCACCGGAGAACTACGGGGGTTCCCTTTCCGCAGTAGACTCAGCTGTTTGTCCAGCATATCCTCAACGTCAGCCGGGCCACTCAGGATGCCCCTAGCCCTTGCTTCCAGGAAGCTCGGTAACAGTTCGAACCTCGAGACTTTTGTGTCAACGAGGCAATTTTCGATGTGCGAGTCCTCGTTGAAGTGTGTGTCCCAATCTCGGAAGCGCCAAACAGACCGGTCTCGAAGTACAATTTCATCAAGGTCTGGTACGTCCTGGTATGTCCTGTCATAAATATAGATCACAAACCCTTTGGTTCTGGTGCTCATTGTGGCGCTTCTCTGAAGTGTCAGCCGCTGTTGAGTCTTGTATCTCAACACAAGACTGTCTAGTTGCCTGTGTGTAAACACTGTCAACTCATGTGGTTGGATAAATGCTGTGTGGTTGAACAAAACGAGCCACGGTTGCACAAAGCGTAGGGTTAGGGTGTTCAGCAGGGTTTACACTCACCATAAGATGCCTTAGCACAGAGAAATGAACACTCTTAACGGAGATACAGTCGAAGGACCTGCCTGCTCTGTAACAGCTCGGAGACCCATCAAGTCCAAGAAGAAAGAGCGGCTGCTCACGCTTACGATGTTCAATGACGAGCAAGAGGACTGCTCTCCGTGTGTCCCTCCAGGTCCCTATATGTTCAGTTTTCCCAAATTGGACTTTGGCATGGCAACAATGGATAAGGCCGAACTGAAACAAGCCCTGGGCTGCCAATTGCAGCTGCACAGTACGCACACTGCAAATCAGACGGGGGTAGATTACCCTAACCCTGAGGAGCTAGACGGCGACACTGTCACAGACTACCAGAACCATCGCCTCGCGGCCGTGAGCTGGTTGGCGTGCACTATACCAGGCTCCTTGGTGTATAACCAGAGACATCAGTCTGTGTTTATGCCTGCTGTGAACATGATGGACAGATACATGACCACCCGCCTGGACCACGGTGCGGATCTGTCTCACTTGTTGAAAAACATCAAGAGCATCCGAGCGGCATCTCTGTTGCTCTCAGTCAAGATGCATGCCGTGAACATGGAAATGAATATAGAGGACTTGAACGATCTCAACGTCTGGGTAGACAAAGCCTTGCTGACGGAAGAGGACTCTTCGAGCGGCGCAGACGTTGGCGAAAACCCCAACGGAGTCTATGTGTGTCCCGCGGCAGAGATACGGCACACAGAGGTGCAGATAATCAGGGAATTGAAAGGTAACCTGTTCCCTGCAAACGCCGAAAATATGATCAGCCTACTGTGCAAGTATCTGATCCTGGAACTCTGTGACCATCTCAACAGTCAAAAGTCTAGTTCACTGGCAAAACTACTCTTGGCTATGGACAGCGTAAATCAGCGAGTCACGCTACGCGCGGCCGAGATTTTCTCCAAGGTTGCATTGGACGCCAGGTTGCTATGGTTCCACAGGTGGAAGTGTATAACCGTGTCCTGTCTGCTCGGGGTGATCCAATTGTGCGTTACGACTTCTACCGATGGGATCCATCTGGAAGACGCTCTGCTCTCGCTCATGGAAGAGTTGAAACCTGGCGAGTTCACACAAATTCAACTGCGTGACCTTTACAAGCTGTTTACACAGGGCTGTATGGTGTGCTCCAATTCAACGTTTGTTAACGCTGCCGTACACAAGTGTCTGCAGAAGATATCATCCATGTCATGCTCTGAATGCAAGTCACTCACCGAGAAAGAATAGTCCTTGCTCCGTGGGTTCAACAGAGAAAGTGGCGCTGTTAGAAACGACGGAATGTAAACGTTGCTCTGTCTAGTGTAATAAGACTTTGACTGTGCAGTGGTTCTGTTTGTAACACTGTAACCATGATGTTCAATAAAAAAAAATCTGTTACCCCCATGTATCACATGTCCTTTTATTACAGAACACAACAGAACACAACAGAGCAGAACAGAGCAGAGCAGAGCAGAACAGAACAGAACAACAGCACAGGAGGCTGCGACGACGAGCCCCGGTGTGTGTGTGGCGAACGTGTGTAGTTTGGTGCATGCTACACCACGGTTCACCTTCGGATGCCGCTGTTTGCCCCAAGGGGGCGCGTTTAAACCCAAAAAACGCTGTTTCTACCTCCGAACAGCCTTTAGACATCGAAAACGGCGTTGGTAGCTCCAAACAGCCTTTAAACCCTTTAAAAGCTGTTTCTACCTGCGAACAACCTTTAGACACCGAAAACGGCGTTTCTCCCTCCAAACAGCCTTTATACCCCAAAAACGCTGTTTCTGCCTCTGAACAGCCTTTAGACACAGAAAACAGAGACCCCTGGCTGCTTAAAATCAGACATTTAGTGTGGTCAATACCACACAGCTTTCAGAGCTGGGTCAGAGGTCAAATTTGTCCTGTATATTTAGCCTGGTCTTTCAGGCTAGCATGATCTGATTTACTGGAGTGACACCTCAATTTAAAGCTCAGATTCAGACCTTTTCATAGAGTCCAACATTGTTCATTTTAAACCTTCTGGTGGCTGGCAGCACACTGATGAATTATGGTTATATTCAGCTGTTTTCAAAAGGCCTGCAGCCAACAGGTTTTCTATTCTAACTTATCCTCCTGTATTTCTGGTAAACCTGCTTCAAATCAAACATGTTGTACATCAAATTAAAGCTTAGGTTCTCTTCTTTCCATCAATTGTTGGCTT
>NC_136017.1:22191155-22203655 GCF_048128805.1 Centroberyx gerrardi | reverse complement strand
GTCGTCCGACCTGGGTATAGGGGCGAAAGACTAATCGAACCATCTAGTAGCTGGTTCCCTCCGAAGTTTCCCTCAGGATAGCTGGCGCTCAGAGTCTCACAGTTTTATCTGGTAAAGCGAATGATTAGAGGTCTTGGGGCCGAAACGATCTCAACCTATTCTCAAACTTTAAATGGGTAAGAAGCCCGGCTCGCTGGCTTGGAGCCGGGCGTGGAATGCGAGCCGCCTAGTGGGCCACTTTTGGTAAGCAGAACTGGCGCTGCGGGATGAACCGAACGCCGGGTTAAGGCGCCCGATGCCGACGCTCATCAGACCCCAGAAAAGGTGCTGGTCGATATAGACAGCAGGACGGTGGCCATGGAAGTCGGAATCCGCTAAGGAGTGTGTAACAACTCACCTGCCGAATCAACTAGCCCTGAAAATGGTTGGCGCTGGAGCGTCAGGCCCATACCCATACGAGTAGGAGGGCCGCCGCGGTGAGCACGGAAGCCTAGGGCGTGGGCCCGGGTGGGGGGAGCAGTCGCCCCGTCGCCCTCCTCTCTCCGCCGCCGGAAGCGCAGCATGCGGCCCGCCTCACGGGGCTCTCGTCCGCGGCGCCTCGTGCGTCGCGCGGCGGGGGTTTTCGTGGGGCGGTGTCCTGGTTCTCCACGGAGTACCAGGAGCAGATAGAAAAAAAAAAAAAAAAGTTAAAGTCCAACCACCACCAGGGGCTCTGGGTGAAAGCCCTGCCCAGGAAGGGGCGCACAGCCTCGGGCAGAGCTGCCACAGCGCTCTCCTACCTCCCTGGAGCTCCAGGGAGTACCATGAGCAGAAAGAAATATTTTGTTTAAAAATTGACAAAGTGCTGTTACACTTAGGCTGTGGGGAGGAAACAGGCGGAGTACCAGGAGCACAGAGAAAAATGACAGTGCTGTGAAATAGTGTTGGAGTACCAGGTCCACAAAGTTTAAGTTGGAGTACCAGGGGCACGAAAGTTTAAGTTGGAATACCAGGGGCACGAAAGTTTAAGTTGGTGTACCAGGGGCACCAAAGTTTAAGTTGGAATACCAGGGGCACGAAAGTTTAAGTTGGTGTACCAGGGGCACGAAAGTTTGGGCGGATGGTAGTCTGCTTGTATCCGGGGAGGGGTGCTTAAGAGTCGGCCTACAGGTTCGGCTGGTGCTGAGGTTTCTGGAGGGTGGGTAACTCCTGGAGGTTGTTTACCCATGATGGAGGCAGGCAGGCGGGTAGGGAGGACGGGGATGGAGTAGCTGGAGATAGAGGGCCGGCCAGAGATAGAGGGCCGCTCCCCGGTGTGTGGGGCCGAAGCAGGGGCTCTAAATTGGGGTAAAGGTGTGTGTGGCCGAAGCAGGGGCTCGAAATTGGGGTAAAAGTGAGGTGGAGGGCCGCCCGGAGATAGGGGGCCGCTCCCAGGTGTGTGTGGCCGAAGCAGGGGCTCGAAATTGGGGTAAAAGTGAGGTGGAGAGCCGCCCGGAGATAGGGGGCCGCTCCCAGGTGTGTGGGCCCGAAGCAGGGGTTCTAAATTGGGGTAAAAGTGAGCTGGAGGGCCGGCCGGAGATGGGGGCCGAAGCAGGGGCTCAAAATTGGGGTAGAAGTGAGGTGGAGAGCCGGCCGGAGATAGGGGGCCGATTCCCGGTGTCTGGGGCCAAAAAAGGCACTCGAAATTGGGGTAGAGTTGAGCTGGAGGGCAGGCTGGAGCCTGGCCGAATTATCACCTTTCACAGCCTAAGTCCCCAAGACCAGAGAGGGGAAAGAGCGCACTGCCAGGTTTTCCCCTCTCTGGTGTTTGGGCGAGTGTCACGGTAATGGATGGTTTTGCAAACAGGTCTCTGCCCGATTTCAGAAACCCAGTTTTTGAAAACATGTACCTCCAGACCTACTCTTAGAAAATGTAGCTGGAAAAGAGCTGTGGTTTCGGGGGAACACGTTTGACCAAAGCACGGCTCTCGCTCCGGGAGGAGAGGCCGAGGTCAGATGGATGTTCCCCGGACGGAGGGCTTCCCCGTCTGCCTCATTTTCGCCCATTTCCCGGTGGTTGGTCATGGAGCTTTTTTTATTTTTTTTTTGGTTTTTGGAACCGGGGCTTGGATAGGGTGTATCAAGGCGGCCAGTGGTGGCGTGTTGGCCGGGGGAAACGCACCGAAAGGTCCGTGGGCACCCAGGGCAGCGGGGCTTTGAGTTTTCAACTGCCAGAGACTAAGTCCCCAGGACCAGAGATGGGGAATAGCGGGGGCAGTGGCCCCGCTCCTCGGCCTCTCTGGTGTTTGGGTTTCCACAACTGCCAGAGACTATGTCCCCAGGACCAGAGAGGGGGCTCCTCGGCCTCTCTGCTCTGGTGTTTGGGTTATGTCCCCAGGACCAGAGAGGGGGAAAAGCGGGGGCAGTGGCCCCGCTCCTCGGCCTCTCTGGTGTTTGGGTTTTGTCCCCAGGACCAGAGAGGGGGAATAGCGGGGGCAGTGGCCCCGCTTCTCGGCCTCTCTGGTCTTTGGGTTTCCACAACTGCCAGAGACTATGTCCCCAGGACCAGAGAGGGGGAATAGCGGGGGCAGTGGCCCCGCTTCTCGGCCTCTCTGGTCTTTGGGTTTCCACAACTTCCAGAGAGTATGTCCCCAGTACCAGAGAGGGGGAATAGCGGGGGCAGTGGCCCCGCTTCTCGGCCTCTCTGGTGTTTGGGTTTCCACAACTGCCAGAGACTATGTCCCCGGTACCAGAGAGGGGGAAGAGCGGGTGCAGTGGCCCCGCTTCTCGGCCTCTCTGGTGTTTGGGTTTCAAGCTGCCACAGACTATGTCCCCAGTACCAGAGAGGGGGAAGAGCGGGGGCAGTGGCCCCGCTTCTCGGCCTCTCTGGTGTTTGGGTTTTCAGCTGCCAGAGACTAAGTCCCCAGGACCAGAGAGGGGGTAATAGCGGGGGCAGTGGCCCCGCTTCTCGGTGATGTAAACTAAGCTTTAGCTTAGTGGTAGAATAGTTCTTGTTTATTCATTACAGATTATAAACTTTAGCACATATACCATTTGGTATTGCTATACAAACTCTAGTATCACTGTTTTTCCTCGCATAGAGGCTTCAAGAAGTATACCAGAAATGCCACAAACCTGTTTGTTAGTCCTTTAATTTCCACCCTTATTTTCTTTATCAGATTTGAAGGGTCTGGTCAGTATGTTGTTTTTGAATTAAATTCTTCATTTTCAACCCAATATTTGGTTTCCTGTGGAATGACTGTTTTGTTTACCATCTTTGGATGTTTTAAGAATCAAAATTAAAGCTAGATCAATAGAATGTAGTTTGCTGTCAGGTCACACAGGGATCTACCCTGTCTGGAAAGTCTGGTGATTTTAATATAAGCTGATAGTGGCTGGATAATATGTCTATGACCACTATGCTCTAGCTGAAGATTAATCTTCACAACAATAAATACTATAATGGGTGAAATGATATTTGGTGTAAAAAGACATATATGGTCACTTGAATATCAGGACTGAACAATATTTAATTTCAATATATTTAAACTATTAACGTATATAGCACAATCACAATTTCAACATCATCCCATTACAGCAACTGACCACAGGGTGTCAGTCAAGTTTCCTTTTGTAAAATTCTTTCGACTTTTTTCGTGCCAGCTATAATGAATCGCACAGTGCAACACAACAACAATGGGGAAGGAGAGGGGGTGGTGACTGGGTACAAGACCACTGCTTTCCCAGTCTATTTGTGGAATGTGCAGGTCCTGTAAGATAAAATAATTCAAAAGAAAATAAATACATCAAATAAAAAGTCATAGGTCCAACTAACGTTTGCATCAAAGACATGCCAGCCTCATCACACTCTTGGGAATGATACTGCTGCCCCAAGTACCACAGCTGATTGGGAGAGAGGTTCCCCTCTGTTGAAAGGGGATGGCCATCCCAGCCATCTCTGAATATGTTGAGGTGGACTTGAATAAGTGGAATAAAGGCATAGTGGCAGCAAAAGATGTGCAGGCCATTGAACAAATCGAGATGGCCCTCCTCTTCAAGCTAGTGTAGGACATCATAGAAGCGGCTGGTGACTGCTGTGAACACATCACGCCACAATCGCTCAATTCTGTTTTAAGCAAATGTGGTGTGTCAGTAAATCTTTATTTATATAGCACCTTTCAAAACTGTAGTTACAAAGTGCTTCACTAAAGGAGAAATAGAAAAGCACAAACATAGCACAAGCATAAACACATGCATGTACATGAAAACGCACAAATACACAGGAGCAAACAAATACTGTTATATAGCAGTAGGAACAGTAGAAACACAGATCAGTCAACATTCAATAAATGCCGCAGTAAAAAGACGAGTTTTAAAACGTTATTTAAACATTCAACTCAGCAGATTTTATGGAAATGGGGAGCTTGTTCCAGAATTTAGAGGCCACGGCAGAAAATGCACAGTCACCTCTGGATTTCAGTTTGGTTCTTGGGTGGTAAGAAGCCCTTGATTGGAAGATCTATGAGGTCTCTCTGGTGTTAGATAGATCTGTAGTTCACTGATATAACTAGGAGCCAGATCATGCAGATCCTTCTAAGTAATTAAAAGAATCTTAAAATCAATTCGATATTTAATGTGTGCAGAGGGGCTAATACTGATGTGAGAGCAACGTGCTATCTTGGTGAAATGAATGAGACTTCCTATAAATCTGTTTTATGTGGTTATATCTTTTTAAATATCAAAAAACATTAAATTAAGAAAAATAAGAGAATTTTAAGACAATGTAGGAACTTTTTGGCCATTGGATTTGAAAAGGGCTATATTCACATACATTACAAAAGATTTAGAGTTATAGATGGAAATCACGTTTTATGAAACTTTCAACAGATTACAAGTGAAAATATTGGTCTATTTTAGTTTTAGTATCAAGAGACTTGTCAATCAATTTGGGAATAATAACATGTCAACAAATCATAAATTTTGAATTTAGGCGATGGAGCTACCTTTGTGTAGCACACGGCTCCTAATACTACTGGTAGTAGAGGTAATGCAGTAAATCAATAATTCGTTAGTAAAGCTTACAATTATACTGGACCAGAATCAGAGGATACCAGATTCGAACAGGAGGCAGAAAAGGCTATTTGCAACATTCAATGACCACACAAGACAAAGAGCTATGAACTGGTACCTTGTATTGTTTGAAAATAAACAAAATAAAATAAATGACCATGGGTTCAGTATACAGTTAAATTCCACAAAGATACCTCAGTTTCAACTCAGCAACAAATTATTTCTTTTGTCACTCTTTCTTTGGTTTTGAACCACTGAGTTCTTTTCAACTACTTTTCTGTCTGACTGGGTACACCCTAATATAGGTAATTCCGAACCTCAATTCTCAATATTTGGATCCAACATTAGGTAGGTAACAATATTAAAACAATACCCGGTTCAATATTATCACTTTACAATTCACTTCAACCTTACAATAGTTCACTATTCACTGTATCAGCAATAACAAAATCACTGTAACCAAGGCACAATAATACACCATATCAATAGTATAAATACTCAGTCCATTCACTTAAACTTGTGATGGTTACTACTCAGTCCTTCCGCAGGCACAGGGAATGTGTTTGAAGAAGAATGAAGAAGGTAAGTGTCTTTTCCAAGTCAAGTCAAAAAAACAGGGGAAAGTCAGAGTCTGGGATTTGGGGTTGTGCAAGCGGGGCTGGGGGTTGAGTGTAAGAGTGGTGCTGGCCTTGTGCAGTTTATGATGTTTACCCTACCGCCGTGGCAGGAGAGGGGTAAGGTCGGCAGTTCTTGGCTCTGGCTCTTCAATTCAGGGACCTTCAATCCAGGGATCTAGAGGTCTCGTCTGGGTTGGCTCGCCATCAACTTCAAATCAACTCAAAAAACCTGACCTGCAGTCATTGACATGGCCAGAATTGTTCATTAATCAATTGCCTTTCAAATGCCTTTCTGATTTGTCAGGAATTGTTAATTCCTTTAACTTCAACAACATATGTACATATAATGTAAATTGTACAATCAACATATTTTAAATAACCTTTAAAGTAAATGAATTCCTGAATAAAGTGAAACTTAATTTCTATTTTAACTTAACATTGTATACATTTTTAAAATTAAAGCAAAACAATGTTACATGAATTACAAACTATACAGTGTAAACTTGACGCAATATTGTTATGTCTTCTATTCTTTTTAAATCAGATTCACTATACCAATGAAATAAAATACCTGACAAAATGACTTATGTTGCTTCAGTATTAAACAGTTCAGTAGCTTTACCAGCCAGAGAAAACATTGAGCAATTAAACACTCCATATGTCACGTTTTTATATTCTTTTCAGTTGAGTTGTCAAACAGCTTTACTTTAGTTGAGCTCTACAACAGTCGGCTAATTGCACTGTTCATCACTTACTGCTAATTTTGTTAGCTCTAGGCCTATTCACTTGGACTCGCTAGCCTAGCCTAGCACCTCGTGGCGCAGCATTTATTTATTTATTTTACCGCGACTCACCAATTCCGGAGTTCCTCTGTGTCACTCGGCAGTTTTCAGTGAGCAGGGCCTGTCACACACATACACCTACAAGCTACAACAAAGTACAGGCTGTTACCGTTCTGATTTGACAACATTATATTGTGTTTTTACTGTTTTATCTAAGTTACATCTTTACTGTTCAGCAGCAGGTCCTCTCCCTACAGTGTCACCCAGCGTCTGACTAGCGTAAGCTGTCTAGCCTGCCTACGGTGCTGTGGACCTGCGTTCTGATTGGCTAAGGCACTTCCATGCTGTTAACTCTTTGTGACCTGGGTTACATTTGTATTTATGTTGAGATCGCAGATTGTGCCTTTAAAAAAAATGTACAATATTTTAAAAGTGAGTTCATAATTACCTCTGATTGTGAACGCTTTTGCCTGCAATGAAGCTACTCGTCCCTGTTCCCCAGACAGAGAACATAAGGCGAGCCACATCAACATTCTCCACTCCATGATCGCCCCGGACCCTGATAAAATACAAGTCAGTCAGTGGACAGTACACAGTGGTTACATGAGGCCCTCTATATTATAAAATTACGTTATGTCTCATCTGAACAGATAAAGGCCTTATGTTGGATAGTTTCTGGAACTTTAAAAGTGACAGACATCACATGCAAATGGCAAGTTTTTACCTCAGTGGCAAACCAAAATTCTGTACTGCTTCATTGAAGAAAGCCAGGGTTGTTGATGCCAGATTGTTGTTTGAAACACGTAGATACATGATCTAGATGTGAGAACACAAAACAGGGAAGGGAGGGTACTTAACATGGTCTCACTAAGATTTCATTTAAAATCATGCCATTCTACATATTACCAAGTGTATGTACAGGGGTCCTACACGTTTTCCCAATTCTAAATGCTCAATTTTCTGAATTGTTTTGGTTGGTGTCCAATATTCATATTATGATGTATGGCTATAGGACTGTCAACTAGGCCAAAGACATTCTAAATATCAATACAACAATATGGCAAATGACAGTGGACAGACAACTATATAAAATGTGCACAAAATATATGTCTCTTAGGAATGGACATCAATATTGTTCCCGACTCTAAGTGCACATCCTAATCCTTTTCATGACCCGATATTGTCATTCATTTTCCATGCTTTTCCAGACCAGGGTAAAAACCTTGTATTCAAACATTTATCTGTTTCATGTCATTAATTAATGTAATAGAAAATCATTTCTTATCTTATGTTCAGTACCTTTCTGGAAAAGCCATCTATGCCTCCAAAAATCACAATGTTGTACCTTGGTTGTTGAAAAATGAGAAAAGTTGTTTTTAGTTACACACACACACACACACACACACACACACACACACTGTGTCTCTTTAATTTACTAACCGTATCAGTTTGTGATTTGTATCGATGTGCATCAGCGACTTGGGGCTCGGGACAGAGTATGTTCTTCTGACCACACAGCGTAGCTGTGACGTTCTGGAGACGATGCTGGCGGTGTCTACTCAGTGCATCGAGGACCGAACCCTCTCCTACTGCACTCTATGTCCCTGCACCCTCAGCAGACCCATCATCATTCTATACCCTGCATTTGGGCAGCTGGTATGGATCACTGACACTAGGGAGTCCAGTTCCTCATCAGTCAAGCTGCTGTAGTTTTCCCTCACAGTTAATTAATACCCATTCTGCCATGCGCCTGTGTACTGTAAACCTAGACACCCCTAACAGCTGGGCAATACATGTCACAGGTAATCCCAAGGCAAGAAGGTGTGACGTATAGTCCTCAGAAATTATCGTCCTTGGACGACCAATCCTCTCCCTCTCATGGGCAACAATAATTTGTGTTTCCTTTTTATTTCGGCTGCAGGCCATCTGGTGTACCTGAGTAAGTGCATCAACTATATCCTGGGGAATCTCTATCTGGCTTGAGACAGCACTAAGAATAACCAACTCTTGAGAACATACAAATTCTAAGTAATCAAGATCAAGAGGAGCACGATTAAGCCAACTTGATAGTATGGAGCCTTTCAAGTAAATGGCTGAGCAGCAATTCCTGAAAAATAAATATCCAGGAGTTATTAATATTCTGTCCGGATGCAAGAATACAAATTTTTCACATACCACACAAAACTTTATGTACAGTACTGACTACGTCATCAGACATGAGATATCAGGGTGTCTGCAGGTGTCAGAGAGTTAAATTTAAGACAATTTTTAAGGGTGCTCCGATCGATCAGCCACCGATTGTTATCGGCCGATATTCGTTCTAAATAGTTTGATCGGTGGTCTCTATAAAGGCCGATCAGAAGAGCTGATCAAATGACGCAAAACACGCGAGACAATTTCTCTACGCGCCGCTAAAATGGCTTCACCGGTCTAGCAGTTCTACCAGGTGTCTGAAAAAGACAAAAATTTGCAAAAATGTTAGGGAGAGACGAGTTGGGAAGAGATCCAAACAGAAGTAGTCGCTTTGTGCGGTCTGTCTCTCGCACTCTCTCTCTGTCTCTCGCACTCTCTCTCTCTCTCTGTGTGTGTGTGTGTCGTGCTCTCTCTCACTCTCTGTCTCGCTCACTCTCTCTCTCTCACTCTGTCTCGCTCGCTCACTCTCTCTCTCTCCAGACCCGTCTGTTCCTGTTCGCCTTCCATTGCACCCGCGGGCTTGAGGGATATTTTTTTTTCCATGCCAAGAAGACGACCGGCTGAATTCCCAAAAAGAAGAACTAAGGGTTATTAACGTTATTCGGAATACAGCTGGGTTTCCGAGACTAGCAGATTAGCTGTGTATAGGCTACTGTAGGTGCTAGTCAGTATCCACTGAGTGGACTGAAAACGTTAATATTTACTTTTTAACTCTGACCCTGAATGTTTGCTCCCTCAATCCAGATTAATATTGAAAAATATTTTGTTATGTTGCAGTTTTTATAGTCTCTAAAGTTGGAGTAAATTGATAAAGGCCCTGTGTTTTCCATCTATTGGAATTGATTTTTGTTGCCTCAGTAGGCCTATATATAATTTATTGTTCTAACTTGGTGTGTTGTGCACATTTAGCTTTTATTCTAATTTTTATTTTATAAAATGTTATTTATTTTATTCCACAGGAAAGCTATATTTCTTAAGCTCTAAGCTGCTCCCAATAACCAAGTGTAGGCTATTATGGTTTAAGTTTTGTCTCTAAGAGAGAGAGTGGAATATGTTGCACGTTGCCTGCCAATAAACTGTTGTCAATTCATGATACTTTCTCATCTTTCTTAATTTTAATAATATACAATGTTGTTAAGAATAGTTAAATAAATAAATAATGCTACACAATGAATAGAAGGCTTCAAATAGACCCCGTGATCGGTGATTGGTATCGGCGGATACTGCTTCCAGCGATCGGTGATCGGTGATCGGCCCCAAAAATCCTGATCGGAGCACCTTTAACAATTTTAGACCAAATATAAAGACATTAAGCCCAATTTTTAGAGATATCATGCAGGAAGGTATGAATTGACATAAGTTACCACGGAAGAAAGGAAGAAACTTACCCTGGCTTCAGTGGCTTGGTGTGCCACAGTGGATCGAAAAAGCAGTCGTCACGTCAGTGTAAAGGGTTAAAATGTAATTATAGCTCATAGTATATAAAGGGTTAAAAAGACAAAGATAAAACAGTTCATGGAGTATAAAGTTAAAAATCTGATATGCATTATTAAAATGTGAATTTAAAAAGATTAATATTTATAAGGAGATAAATAGACTTTGAAAATGTAGGGATATGTTAAATAGATTATTTAAAAACAATAGATAAAAAAAATAGACACCCCTTAATTTTTTTGGTTTTAGGCTAAGGAAATATAATTTCATTGTACATTCTGTCATCTATCTCGAGCGTTAGGTCACTATGGGGCGCTTGGGAGGTAAACAAAACCATTGAGACACACCACCACAGAATAAATCACCACAAGCTCCTGATGTGTGTCACTTGTTTCCTAACTACAGGTGGGTTAATATTCCTCCAAAATGTAAAAGCACAACCTAGTTTGAAAGCTAAGCATGTTGTTTAGGTCATGAGTGTATCAATTTCGGTCAGAGTAATAGTAGTAGAATTTGTTTTGTGCATATGTGTAATCGAGAACATTAAGCTACATGCTAATGTGCTAAGCTAGCGAACCTATTGAGTTTATGATAGAGTGAGTTTACAGTCAACACAATTCGGTTGCTCAAAAGCCATTCACATGAGTTGTGATTTCTGATGTGTAATGAGGGAATTGTTAAGGGTTTATAGAGTCATTCTAAGGCTTTATGGATAGTGTATTTATGGCACAATGTAGAGCGTGGAAACATGATGGTGAAAACATGGCGCCTTTACCATGTCTAAAAATAAGCGTATTGAGAACATTTCATAACATTTTCACTCTGTTACTGAAAAGGAGCATCCCGTAATGTTTTTGTGTGTTTTCTATTGATGGATGCATTAAGCTAAGTTGAACTTGTTGAGTGTAAAGGAAATTGAAAGAAGAACTAACAGGATTATTGCACTTTCTGTATTCTTGTTTTAGTGTATTATGTTATATTGAATGTAAAGTTGAACTAAACCAAAGAAAGTGGTTGAGGAATATTGATAGTGTTACAACTAAAATGAAAGGACTAAATATATACTTTCAAGGACTGAATTGAACAGGAGAGTTTATACTGTTTAAGCACTTTGTGTATTATTTTGATTTTTGTGTTAAAGGGATATTTCAAACAATGAAACAGAAGAAATATAGATATTCATTTTTGATACAATGTTTATACTGATATTGAATGTATATATGAGTATGGGTTATTGCATAGTAATGTAAAGAGTGACAAGTTATACTTTATTTGGTTTTGTACTGTGTCATAGAGCATTTGAGTTACACATCTCTGGAGTCAAAGTCATTAGTCAAGGTCAATGTCATAAGTTTAAAGTCATAGTCAAGAGTTTGATATGATATTAAAGAAATGTTTTTGTGTGCATAATAATTATACAGAATAAATCCTGCGGTCAAGCTTAACAAGCTCCTGATGTGTGTGTGTCTTGTTTCCTAACTACAGGGATTTATCCTCACACACACCCTCCTGGCCACCACTAGGTCACAGGGGCAACATCAGCATCCAACCTCGTTGCCGGCGGCGACCACGGCTTTCATCTGCTGCTTCAAATCAGCTCGTCTTTGGTGGCGCTGTGACCAGTATCCAAGCCCCTGAGGTGGGAGGGAGGGTTGACTTACAGTGAACACCACACCACCTCACTAGTGAAATGAGAGTTTATTCTGTTGTCACTGAGTATAAAAAATGGAGGAAATGTTGATTCTTGAGGTGTGTGATTTCCTAAAACGTAATAACTGCTTTCTAAGCAGCTAACGATACCAGGACAATAATGTGCCCAATGTGTCGGAGCAAGAGTGCAAGCAGCTGTCTAGTAGCATGCCATGTAAAATAATGAATAATCTTCTTCACAAATTCAAAAGCTACACAGGCTGAACCTCAATCAGAAGGACTCAGGCCCCCGAGCAACACCGGGCAAGTGGTTGTCTGTACACCACATTTCCCACATCCGCCCATCGGGCGGGGATTCAGCGCTGGGCTCGTCCCTCTTCACTCACCGCTACTGAGGGAATCCTGGTTAGTTTATTTTCCTCCGCTTAGTAATATGCTTAAATTCAGCGGGTTGACTCGTCTGATCTGAGGTCGTAGTCAAACGTGTTGATGGCGCAGCTCAGGTGCAACCCCTTGTGAGAAGGGAGAGGGACAGGAGGCTCGCAGTCTCAAATAGTTTAAGCTACCGCGACGCAAACCCCCGAGGCCCCAGCTCCTCCACAAGACGACCGGCGGGACTGACGCACAAATAACGCGGTCAGCACGGAGACTTGCGTTCACCAGCAGCTGCACCCGACCCGTGCGGGCCCCACTGGCACCCATTCCCTCCACCTGGAGGTGACGGGAAAGGAAGGAGATGTGACCGACGGAAGGCGTACCCACGCCGGGCTTCCCATCTGCACTTAGGGGTACGAAG
>NC_136017.1:22183655-22188655 GCF_048128805.1 Centroberyx gerrardi | reverse complement strand
CACCGGTAGACAAAACGACTGGGGGTTGAACGCCCATCGGACACTGGGTTTGACCGCCCTTAAAGTTCCCTTAAATACTGTGGCAGAGTTCAGGTACCATCGAACTCTTCCCTCGCCCTGCCACCGGTATACAGAAGGACCGGGGAATATCCGCCCATGGTTTAACCTGGTATGCTTTTTGTGGGTAAAAATCGAGGATGTCAACCATCCATTTATTCAACAAACAACAAACAAAGCATTAAACAGATCAATGATTGTTATTAATAACATTCACATAGTTTACATCTTGACAAATAATTTGAGAATATCAGTAGAGAATAGGACAAGTCTCTTGCAAAGCAAAGCAGCAAACTGAATTCTCCTGGACTTGGACAGCCCCAGGTCTTCCAGCAAGGCCCAGTTCCGACTGAACCATTTCCCTCTTACTCCCAGCGGGAATCCACGAACGATGACTTCCTTGACTTTCGGCCACTTTTCCCGGACAGCTCTGCTCAAAGGTGTATATTTCAACACCTTTTCTTTGTAGGCATCTCTCAGCACGGTGTTGTCCCTCTCATATCGGATGGTGACGTCGACCACTAGTGCCCGGTTGTCCTTTGTCAGGATCAAGTCAGGTACCAGAGTCTTGCCAGCCGCTGTCAGGATTCTGGGTTCGCTGCATACTTCCCAACCATGCTGATTGGCCTCCCCTGAAAGTAAAGCACAAATCTTATTGTGTCTTTTCATCCTATTGGGTTTTGTAGCTCGGTAAGACCCAAGGATGTGTTTGACCGTCTCTTTGTAGGCCCCACAAAGCCTACATGTGGTATCGAGAACGGTCGAACCTCTCCCCCTTGCTAGGAAGGTTCTGGTTGGAAATGTGTTCGTCCTCAGCTTGAGAGCTAGGATGAAATGAGCTTCTGGCATATTATGCCTTTGGGGATCTCGCAGCCAGCAGTTGCTCGTGGTGTCTTCCTCAAACACCTCTATGCCCTCTCCTTGGGTCTTCTGGGCTTTCCATTTATCAAACTCAAGTTTCCTCCATTCAAGCTGAAGCTTGGATTTTTCCCAAAATGGAGCCCTTGAAAAATCTTGGCTTCGTGGGGGCGGGTTGTCTTCACATCCACCCGCAGACTTCCACAATTTTTTAAAGACACAAGGTCTAATAGTCTCTCTTGCCGCAGTTCTCGTGCAATCATCAACTGATGTGCACAGACCAAGAATTCGATTGGCTTGCACCTTGGGTATGTGTTTAGATAACTTGCTTATACCCAAACCACCATTTCGCCATCTGGAATAGATCAGCCCATCAGAGACAGATTGACTGAGGTGAAGCCATTTCTTTATAGCAACCCTTATTTTTCTATCGCATACTGCAAGTTTGGTCTGACAGACCATGCCGTTGTCTGCCAAGTAGACCACCCTGGGCAAAGCATATGTACGCAGCAGCTCAAGTCTCTGACTAGGCTTGAGTGGAGCTTTTGAAAGTCTATTCAGCATTTTCTCAACCAACAACAAGATGTTGGGTTTGACAATACCATGCCATGGATTGATATCCACCCCTAGGTATTTCTCTGTTTCGGTCGGTCCAATCATATGGAGGTCGGAGCCGTGGATATCCCAAGAGGGGCAATCGTTCACCTTGAAACTTTTTCTTTCTTTATCAATGAAAAAGCTGTGACACTTTTTAACATTTAATGTGAGTCCAGTCAAGTCACAAAAAGTGTCCAATATCTGCAAGTTACCCTTCATGCCCTCCCATGAGTCACTGAGTAGTACTATGTCGTCTGCGAAGGCCAGCGAGGTGATCTTAGTTCCCTTAAGATCAAATCCAACGCCCACTTCATCAAGCTTGCATAACAGTGGGTCGATGGACAAGTTAAACAGGAGTGGGGAGAGAGGATCTCCTTGTTTAACTCCAACTTTAAGCTCAATTTCCTTGGAGAATTTCCTTGAGGTGCCGATGGTCGTAGAGCAACCTGCATAGGAGTCGGAGATCAAGTCAGTAATCATGTTGTCAACACCTCTTTGCTGTAGGACCTCAGCTATGTGCCTGTGGGAAACGGAATCAAAAGCCTTTGCAAAGTCAATAAAGACAACCGCCAATGGTCTCAGCTCCCTTTTGCTGATACCAATGATACCTTCCAGGAGCATCAGATTCTCTGCACATCCGGGTGTCGCAATAAATCCCCTTTGCCTCGGGTGGATCTGGCAGGCCTCCGTCAGTCTGTTGTTAATCACCCCTGAAAACAATCTCAGAATCACTGGCCCTATAGTAATAGGACGCCATTGGGAAATCTCTTTCAACAGTTCTGGATCTGAGGTTTTGGGAATCAGGGTAGTTCTGTTCCTCTTTAGTATCGGGGGCACCTTCCCCGATAACATGATGGCTGTGAACAGGTTTGCTAGTATCGTACCTTTGGGGTCCCACAGCATCAGTTTGTTGCGCGAGATCTTATCAAGACCTGTGGCAGATTGCGCTTTCATCTTTGACAACACCTGAGTTACTTCTCTTGGGGCAATTGGAGAGTCAAATGCGGAGTTGACAGCCCCATGTTTCGATTTGAATTGACCAAGGCCCTTGTACCGATCCGGGGCTTCCCATTTGCTTTTAAAAGCAGAGTATACCTCGTCTAGAGGGATCGGACACTCTTCCCTCTTTTTGCCGTCCAGAATCAACTTGGCCAGGCTCCCCCTGTCAGAGCTATACAGCCTTTGGAACGTTCTGTATTTGGCGATTTTGGACATCTTGGCAACCTTTTTCCTTCTGCGGATCTTGATTGACCTGACCCCTTTCTTTTCAGGTGGACTCAAGAATCGAATCAATCTTTTCAAAAAAGAGTTGATAGTTTTGCTCTCTGTGGTAATTGGAGAGATTCCTGGAGGACAAGTTCCATATCCTAGGCGCTTTTCTGCAATCTCACGAATAAGCTTCCTAGCCTCGTTCCGGGGGTAGGTAGGAGCAAGAGGAATCCGTAGTGACTGGCAGTCGGTATTCCAGTCGGGAGCGGGGGTCACCGCAGCTGTGACTCTATTGGCCATCTTCCGCAGCTTCTTACATTTCTTTTTAATTTGCACAGGCTGGTGGTTAGGGAACATCTTTTGGGCAATATCATAGAAGCCCCTAACGCCACCTTTGGACTTCATCAATTCTTGGAGACGTTGAACTTCTACCAACGTCCAATTGCCTGTGCTATCAACACTCTTTTCACTGTCACTCTTGACCCCCGCTCTTGTAGCAAAAAGCTGGAAGTGTTTCTTCCTCATATGGATCGTGAGACCGCCCCTTGCAGAAAAGGCTCTGGTGCAGTATTTGCATTTATGTGTTCCCAACTTTTTCTGAGACCGAGCCTGTCCGAGACAACATTTCGGGACATGACAGGACATAGCCCGGAGGCTAGAACCCATCTTCCTGCATTCTGCACAGAAGTATAGCGGAGCCTTCACCTTGTGTTTATCAAGGAGGTGTCTTGAGGCTTCTTTTGCTGATGCCATTGAGGTATCGCATACCTTGCAATGGTAACCCATGGAAGGAAGCCGTAAACAGGCCTTCACTGATCTGTCAAATTCAAGTGAGGCAACCCTACCCTGGGCGGAGGCGGGTTTGGGAAGTAAGCTCTTGTCATAACACATAAACAGTATGTCACTGTCTTTGCGATTAGGACGAAAGAGAGTTCTGCGAAGCCAACTGTACTTGCATCTCCTGGCAAGTGGGGTGGAACCTTTGTGGTCTTCAGCAGTCTCTATATCATCTCCAAACCTAGATGTCACCAGTTTCATCCATCTCTGGGTGCTCCGAAGAGTCTTAGCTGTGCCAGTAACTGGGGTCACATCCGAAGCACAAACAGTTGAAGGGTCGCTGTTCGAGGCCCTGGACAAAATTCTCCTTCGTATTTGGATGGAAGACTGGCGCTCATTCTGAGGCGTCGACAAGCAAGTAGGGGCTCCAAGGGACATGGTTGCAAAGCAGTGGGTCTTCCACCCTAACCCGCAGAAAACGTTTCCAAACACTTTTTGGCAATAGAATTGCCACAGTCTTCCAAGTTCCTTGACATGATGATCCCAGCCTGATCATCTAAATTGCTCCCTCCGGGTGCAAAATTTATCGCACGTAGAGCGATCAAAGGAACCATAACTGATTTAATGAGCCATTCGCAGTTTCACTGTACCGGCCGTGTGTACTTAGACTTGCATGGCTTAATCTTTGAGACAAGCATATGCTACTGGCAGGATCAACCAGGTAGCCTCTTCCCCTGTTGGCCGCCGGGACGGAGAGCCGCTCTCTGAAAGCCCGCACGGACCACGCGTCTGGGCCCCGCCGTGGAACCCGGCAGCCATCGGGAATGGCTACCGGGGGCGGCGGAGCGAGGCTGAGTGATGGGGGTGGGGGGGTGGGGGGGTCCGACGCGTCGCTCGGGCTTTACCCCGAGAAACGGCCGTGGTGAGCCCGGGGGCGGGCTCGGTAGAGGGTAAGAGAAACAACGTGTTTGCCGGGAAAGCCCGCCGCAGCCGCTATGTTCCAGCACCGGGGAGGGTGAGGGACAACGCGACGGGCTCCGTGGTAGGACGACTGGGGCAGACGGGGCGTCTCGGTCTCGCTACTGGCAGGTCGGCGACGGAGGAACGCGGAGGACGCCCTCCAGGCATGCCCTCCGCGCCATAGAGGCGAACCCGCAAGCCGGAGGAACCGTCCGCCCGAACACCGGCTCGAGGCCGGCCGGCGGGGGCCCTCCGATGGCGGGTCACGTTTTCCAATCGGTCAGTGGAACAGCGGTGCGTTGGACTTTGAGAAAAAAAAAAAAAAAAAATCTGAAAACCCAGACAACCAGGCCCGGAGGCCGAGGACACCTCTCAACGCTACTCCTCTCTGGAGATACATGTTTTCAAAAACTGGGTTTCTGAAATCGGGCAGAGACCTGTTTGCAAAACCACCCCTTACCGTGTCACTCGGCCAAACACCAGAGAGGCTGAGAAGCGGGGCCACTGCCCGCGTGGTTCCCCCTCTCTGGTCTTGGGGACTT
>NC_136017.1:22168655-22171155 GCF_048128805.1 Centroberyx gerrardi | reverse complement strand
CACCTGGGAGCGGGCCCCTATCTCCAGGCGGCTCTCCACTTCACTTTTAACCCAATTTAGAGCCCCTGCTTCGGCCACACACACCTGGGAGCGGGCCCCTATCTCCAGGCGGCTCTCCACCTCCCTTTTACCCGATTTAAAGCCCCTGCTTCGGCCACACACACCTGGGAGCGGGCCCCTATCTCCAGGCGGCTCTCCACCTCCCTTTTACCCGATTTAAAGCCCCTGCTTCGGCCACACACACCTGGGAGAGGCCCCCTATCTCCAGGCGGCTCTCCACCTCCCTTTTACCCGATTTAAAGCCCCTGCTTCGGCCACACACACCTGGGAGCGGGCCCCTATCTCCAGGCGGCTCTCCACTTCACTTTTAACCCAATTTAGAGCCCCTGCTTCGGCCACACACACCTGGGAGCGGGCCCCTATCTCCAGGCGGCTCTCCACCTCCCTTTTACCCGATTTAAAGCCCCTGCTTCGGCCACACACACCTGGGAGCGGGCCCCTATCTCCAGGCGGCTCTCCACCTCCCTTTTACCCGATTTAAAGCCCCTGCTTCGGCCACACACACCTGGGAGCGGGCCCCTATCTCCAGGCGGCTCTCCACTTCACTTTTAACCCAATTTAGAGCCCCTGCTTCGGCCACACACACCTGCTATCGGCCCCCTACCTCCAGGGGGCCCTCCACCTCACTTTTACCCCAATTTGGAGCCCCTGCCTCGGCCACCCACACACCTGTTAGCTGCCCCCTATCTCCGGCCCCTAACCTCCACCATCCAGGAACCCCAGCACCAGCCGAACCTGCAGACCCACTCTTAAGCACCCCTCCCCGGATACAAGCAGACTACCATCCGCCCAAACTTTCCTGCTCCTGGTATACCAACTCAAATTTTGGTGCCCCTGGTACTCCAACTTAAACTTTGTGCTCCTGGTACTCCGCCTGTTTTCGCCCCACAGCCTAAGTGCCGCAGCACTTTGTCATTTTTTTAAACAAAATATTTCTTTCTGCTCCTGGTACTCCCTGGAGCTCCAGGGAGGTAGGGGGGCGCCCTGGAAGCCCTGCCCGAGGCTGTGCGCCTCTTCCCGGGCAGGATTTTCACCCCGAGCCCCTGGTGGCAGTTGGACTTTAACTTTTTTTTTTCTATTTGGATTTGCTCCTGGTACTCCCTGGAGCTCCAGGGATGGTAGGGGGGCGCCCTGCCCGAGGCTGTGCGCCTCTTCCCGGGCAGGATTTTCACCCCGAGCCCCTGGTGGCGGTTGGACTTTAACTTTTTTTTTTCTATTTGGATTTGCTCCTGGTACTCCCTGGAGCTCCAGGGAGGTAGGGGGCGCCCTGGAAGCCCTGCCCGAGGCTGTGCGCCTCTTCCCGGGCAGGATTTTCACCCCGAGCCCCTGGTGGCAGTTGGACTTTAACTTTTTTTTTTCTATTTGGATTTGCTCCTGGTACTCCCTGGAGCTCCAGGGATGGTAGGGGGGCGCCCTGCCCGAGGCTGTGCGCCTCTTCCCGGGCAGGATTTTCACCCCGAGCCCCTGGTGGCGGTTGGACTTTAACTTTTTTTTTTCTATTTGGATTTGCTCCTGGTACTCCCTGGAGCTCCAGGGATGGTAGGGGGGCGCCCTGCCCGAGGCTGTGCGCCCCTTCCCGGGCAGGGCTTTCACCCCGAGCCCCTGGTGGTGGTTGGACTTTAACTTTTTTTTTTCTATTTGGATTTGCTCCTGGTACTCCCTGGAGCTCCAGGGATGGTAGGGGGGCGCCCTGCCCGAGGCTGTGCGCCTCTTCCCGGGCAGGATTTTCACCCCGAGCCCCTGGTGGCGGTTGGACTTTAACTTTTTTTTTTCTATTTGGATTTGCTCCTGGTACTCCCTGGAGCTCCAGGGAGGTAGGGGGGCGCCCTGGAAGCCCTGCCCGAGGCTGTGCGCCTCTTCCCGGGCAGGATTTTCACACCGAGCTCCTGGTGGCGGTTGGACTTTAACTTTTTTTTTTCTATTTGGATTTGCTCCTGGTACTCCCTGGAGCTCCAGGGATGGTAGGGGGGCGCCTTGCCCGAGGCTGTGCGCCTCTTCCCGGGCAGGATTTTCACACCGAGCCCCTGGTGGCGGTTGGACTTTAACTTTTTTTTTTCTATTTGGATTTGCTCCTGGTACTCCCTGGAGCTCCAGGGAGGTAGGGGGCGCCCTGGAAGCCCTGCCCGAGGCTGTGCGCCTCTTCCCGGGCAGGATTTTCACCCCGAGCCCCTGGTGGCAGTTGGACTTTAACTTTTTTTTTTCTATTTGGATTTGCTCCTGGTACTCCCTGGAGCTCCAGGGATGGTAGGGGGGCGCCCTGCCCGAGGCTGTGCGCCTCTTCCCGGGCAGGATTTTCACCCCGAGCCCCTGGTGGCGGTTGGACTTTAACTTTTTTTTTTCTATTTGGATTTGCTCCTGGTACTCCCTGGAGCTCCAGGGAGGTAGGGGGCGCCCTGGAAGCCCTGCCCGAGGCTGTGCGCCTCTTCCCGGGCAGGATTTT
>NC_136017.1:22156155-22158655 GCF_048128805.1 Centroberyx gerrardi | reverse complement strand
ACACCAGAGAGGCCGAGAAGCGGGGCCACTGCCCGCGTGGTTCCCCCTCTCTGGTCTTGGGGACTTTGCCTGTTTGCAAAACCACCCCTTACCGTGTCACTCGCCCAAACACCAGAGAGGCCGAGAAGCGGGGCCACTGCCCCCGCTGTTCCCCCTCTCTGGTCTTGGGGACTTTGCCTGTTTGCAAAACCACCCCTTACCGTGTCACTCGCCCAAACACCAGAGAGGCCGAGAAGCGGGGCCACTGCCCCCGCTGTTCCCCCTCTCTGGTCTTGGGGACTTTGCCTGTTTGCAAAACCACCCCTTACCGTGTCACTCGCCCAAACACCAGAGAGGCCGAGAAGCGGGGCCACTGCCCGCGTGGTTCCCCCTCTCTGGTCTTGGGGACTTAGCCTGTTTGCAAAACCACCCCTTACCGTGTCACTCGCCCAAACACCAGAGAGGCCGAGAAGCGGGGCCACTGCCCGCGTGGTTCCCCCTCTCTGGTCTTGGGGACTTAGCCTGTTTGCAAAACCACCCCTTACCGTGTCACTCGCCCAAACACCAGAGAGGCCGAGAAGCGGGGCCACTGCCCGCGTGGTTCCCCCTCTCTGGTCTTGGGGACTTAGCCTGTTTGCAAAACCACCCCTTACCGTGTCACTCGCCCAAACACCAGAGAGGCCGAGAAGCGGGGCCACTGCCCCCGCTGTTCCCCCTCTCTGGTCCTGGGGACTTAACCCAAACACCAGAGAGGCCGAGGAGCGGGGCCCAACTCTACCCGAATTTCAACCCCTTTTTCGGACCCAGAGACCCGGGAGCGGCCCCCTATCTCCAGGCGGCTCTCCACCTCCCTTTTACCCGATTTAGAGCCCCTTCTTCGGCCACACACACCTGCTATCGGCCCCCTACCTCCAGGGGGCCCTCCACCTCACTTTTAACCCAATTTAGAGCCCCTGCTTCGGCCACACACACCTGGGAGAGGCCCCCTATCTCCAGTCGGCTCTCCACCTCCCTTTTACCCAATTTAGAGCCCCTGCTTCGGCCACACACACCTGGGAGCGGGCCCCTATCTCCAGGCGGCTCTCCACCTCCCTTTTACCCGATTTAGAGCCCCTTCTTCGGCCACACACACCTGCTATCCGCCCCCTATCTCCAGTCGGCTCTCCACCTCCCTTTTACCGGATTTGGAGCCCCTGCTTCGGCCACACACACCTGGGAGCGGGCCCCTATCTCCAGGCGGCTCTCCACTTCACTTTTAACCCAATTTAGAGCCCCTGCTTCGGCCACACACACCGGGGAGCGGGCCCCTATCTCCAGGCGGCTCTCCACCTCCCTTTTACCCGATTTAAAGCCCCTGCTTCGGCCACACACACCTGGGAGCGGGCCCCTATCTCCAGGCGGCTCTCCACCTCCCTTTTACCCGATTTAAAGCCCCTGCTTCGGCCACACACACCTGGGAGCGGCCCCCTATCTCCAGGCGGCTCTCCACCTCCCTTTTACCCGATTTAAAGCCCCTGCTTCGGCCACACACACCTGGGAGCGGGCCCCTATCTCCAGGCGGCTCTCCACTTCACTTTTAACCCAATTTAGAGCCCCTGCTTCGGCCACACACACCTGGGAGCGGGCCCCTATCTCCAGGCGGCTCTCCACCTCCCTTTTACCCGATTTAAAGCCCCTGCTTCGGCCACACACACCTGGGAGCGGGCCCCTATCTCCAGGCGGCTCTCCACCTCCCTTTTACCCGATTTAAAGCCCCTGCTTCGGCCACACACACCTGGGAGCGGCCCCCTATCTCCAGGCGGCTCTCCACCTCCCTTTTACCCGATTTAAAGCCCCTGCTTCGGCCACACACACCTGGGAGCGGGCCCCTATCTCCAGGCGGCTCTCCACTTCACTTTTAACCCAATTTAGAGCCCCTGCTTCGGCCACACACACCTGGGAGCGGGCCCCTATCTCCAGGCGGCTCTCCACCTCCCTTTTACCCGATTTAAAGCCCCTGCTTCGGCCACACACACCTGGGAGCGGGCCCCTATCTCCAGGCGGCTCTCCACCTCCCTTTTACCCGATTTAAAGCCCCTGCTTCGGCCACACACACCTGGGAGCGGCCCCCTATCTCCAGGCGGCTCTCCACCTCCCTTTTACCCGATTTAAAGCCCCTGCTTCGGCCACACACACCTGGGAGCGGGCCCCTATCTCCAGGCGGCTCTCCACCTCCCTTTTACCCGATTTAAAGCCCCTGCTTCGGCCACACACACCTGGGAGCGGGCCCCTATCTCCAGGCGGCTCTCCACTTCACTTTTAACCCAATTTAGAGCCCCTGCTTCGGCCACACACACCTGGGAGCGGGCCCCTATCTCCAGGCGGCTCTCCACCTCCCTTTTACCCGATTTAAAGCCCCTGCTTCGGCCACACACACCTGGGAGCGGGCCCCTATCTCCAGGCGGCTCTCCACCTCCCTTTTACCCGATTTAAAGCCCCTGCTTCGGCCACACACACCTGGGAGCGGCCCCCTATCTCCAGG
>NC_136017.1:22141155-22143655 GCF_048128805.1 Centroberyx gerrardi | reverse complement strand
AACCCAATTTAGAGCCCCTGCTTCGGCCACACACACCTGGGAGCGGGCCCCTATCTCCAGGCGGCTCTCCACCTCCCTTTTACCCGATTTAAAGCCCCTGCTTCGGCCACACACACCTGGGAGCGGGCCCCTATCTCCAGGCGGCTCTCCACCTCCCTTTTACCCGATTTAAAGCCCCTGCTTCGGCCACACACACCTGGGAGCGGCCCCCTATCTCCAGGCGGCTCTCCACCTCCCTTTTACCCGATTTAAAGCCCCTGCTTCGGCCACACACACCTGGGAGCGGGCCCCTATCTCCAGGCGGCTCTCCACTTCACTTTTAACCCAATTTAGAGCCCCTGCTTCGGCCACACACACCTGGGAGCGGGCCCCTATCTCCAGGCGGCTCTCCACCTCCCTTTTACCCGATTTAAAGCCCCTGCTTCGGCCACACACACCTGGGAGCGGGCCCCTATCTCCAGGCGGCTCTCCACCTCCCTTTTACCCGATTTAAAGCCCCTGCTTCGGCCACACACACCTGGGAGCGGCCCCCTATCTCCAGGCGGCTCTCCACCTCCCTTTTACCCGATTTAAAGCCCCTGCTTCGGCCACACACACCTGGGAGCGGGCCCCTATCTCCAGGCGGCTCTCCACTTCACTTTTAACCCAATTTAGAGCCCCTGCTTCGGCCACACACACCTGGGAGCGGGCCCCTATCTCCAGGCGGCTCTCCACCTCCCTTTTACCCGATTTAAAGCCCCTGCTTCGGCCACACACACCTGGGAGCGGGCCCCTATCTCCAGGCGGCTCTCCACCTCCCTTTTACCCGATTTAAAGCCCCTGCTTCGGCCACACACACCTGGGAGCGGCCCCCTATCTCCAGGCGGCTCTCCACCTCCCTTTTACCCGATTTAAAGCCCCTGCTTCGGCCACACACACCTGGGAGCGGGCCCCTATCTCCAGGCGGCTCTCCACCTCCCTTTTACCCGATTTAAAGCCCCTGCTTCGGCCACACACACCTGGGAGCGGGCCCCTATCTCCAGGCGGCTCTCCACTTCACTTTTAACCCAATTTAGAGCCCCTGCTTCGGCCACACACACCTGGGAGCGGGCCCCTATCTCCAGGCGGCTCTCCACCTCCCTTTTACCCGATTTAAAGCCCCTGCTTCGGCCACACACACCTGGGAGCGGGCCCCTATCTCCAGGCGGCTCTCCACCTCCCTTTTACCCGATTTAAAGCCCCTGCTTCGGCCACACACACCTGGGAGCGGCCCCCTATCTCCAGTCGGCTCTCCACCTCCCTTTTACCCGATTTAAAGCCCCTGCTTCGGCCACACACACCGGGGAGCGGCCCTCTATCTCCAGGCGGCTCTCCACCTCCCTTTTACCCAATTTAGAGCACCTGCTTCGGCCACACACACCTGCTATCGGCCCCCTACCTCCAGGGGGCCCTCCACCTCACTTTTACCCCAATTTGGAGCCCCTGCCTCGGCCACCCACACACCTGTTAGCTGCCCCCTATCTCCGGCCCCTAACCTCCACCATCCAGGAACCCCAGCACCAGCCGAACCTGCAGACCCACTCTTAAGCACCCCTCCCCGGATACAAGCAGACTACCATCCGCCCAAACTTTCCTGCTCCTGGTATACCAACTCAAACTTTGGTGCCCCTGGTGTACCAACTTAATCTTTGGTGCCCCTGGTACTCCAACTTAAACTTTGTGCTCCTGGTACTCCGCCTGTTTTCGCCCCACAGCCTAAGTGCCGCAGCACTTTGTCTTTTTTTTAAACAAAATATTTCTTTCTGCTCCTGGTACTCCCTGGAGCTCCAGGGAGGTAGGGGGGCGCCCTGGAAGCCCTGCCCGAGGCTGTGCGCCTCTTCCCGGGCAGGATTTTCACCCCGAGCCCCTGGTGGCGGTTGGACTTTAACCTTTTTTTTTTCTATTTGGATTTGCTCCTGGTACTCCCTGGAGCTCCAGGGAGGTAGGGGGGCGCCCTGGAAGCCCTGCCCGAGGCTGTGCGCCTCTTCCCGGGCAGGATTTTCACACCGAGCTCCTGGTGGCGGTTGGACTTTAACTTTTTTTTTTCTATTTGGATTTGCTCCTGGTACTCCCTGGAGCTCCAGGGAGGTAGGGGGGCGCCCTGGAAGCCCTGCCCGAGGCTGTGCGCCTCTTCCCGGGCAGGATTTTCACCCCGAGCCCCTGGTGGCAGTTGGACTTTAACTTTTTTTTTTCTATTTGGATTTGCTCCTGGTACTCCCTGGAGCTCCAGGGATGGTAGGGGGGCGCCCTGCCCGAGGCTGTGCGCCTCTTCCCGGGCAGGATTTTCACCCCGAGCCCCTGGTGGCGGTTGGACTTTAACTTTTTTTTTTCTATTTGGATTTGCTCCTGGTACTCCCTGGAGCTCCAGGGATGGTAGGGGGGCGCCCTGCCCGAGGCTGTGCGCCCCTTCCCGGGCAGGGCTTTCACCCCGAGCCCCTGGTGGCGGTTGGACTTTAACTTTTTTTTTTCTATTTGGATTTGC
>NC_136017.1:22128655-22131155 GCF_048128805.1 Centroberyx gerrardi | reverse complement strand
TGCAAAACCACCCCTTACCGTGTCACTCGCCCAAACACCAGAGAGGCCGAGAAGCGGGGCCACTGCCCCCGCTGTTCCCCCTCTCTGGTCCTGGGGACTTAACCCAAACACCAGAGAGGCCGAGGAGCGGGGCCCAACTCTACCCGAATTTCAACCCCTTTTTCGGACCCAGAGACCCGGGAGCGGCCCCCTATCTCCAGGCGGCTCTCCACCTCCCTTTTACCCGATTTAGAGCCCCTTCTTCGGCCACACACACCTGCTATCGGCCCCCTACCTCCAGGGGGCCCTCCACCTCACTTTTAACCCAATTTAGAGCCCCTGCTTCGGCCACACACACCTGGGAGAGGCCCCCTATCTCCAGTCGGCTCTCCACCTCCCTTTTACCCAATTTAGAGCCCCTGCTTCGGCCACACACACCTGGGAGCGGGCCCCTATCTCCAGGCGGCTCTCCACCTCCCTTTTACCCGATTTAGAGCCCCTTCTTCGGCCACACACACCTGCTATCCGCCCCCTATCTCCAGTCGGCTCTCCACCTCCCTTTTACCGGATTTGGAGCCCCTGCTTCGGCCACACACACCTGGGAGCGGGCCCCTATCTCCAGGCGGCTCTCCACCTCCCTTTTACCCGATTTAAAGCCCCTGCTTCGGCCACACACACCTGGGAGCGGGCCCCTATCTCCAGGCGGCTCTCCACCTCCCTTTTACCCGATTTAAAGCCCCTGCTTCGGCCACACACACCTGGGAGCGGGCCCCTATCTCCAGGCGGCTCTCCACTTCACTTTTAACCCAATTTAGAGCCCCTGCTTCGGCCACACACACCGGGGAGCGGGCCCCTATCTCCAGGCGGCTCTCCACCTCCCTTTTACCCGATTTAAAGCCCCTGCTTCGGCCACACACACCTGGGAGCGGGCCCCTATCTCCAGGCGGCTCTCCACTTCACTTTTAACCCAATTTAGAGCCCCTGCTTCGGCCACACACACCGGGGAGCGGGCCCCTATCTCCAGGCGGCTCTCCACCTCCCTTTTACCCGATTTAAAGCCCCTGCTTCGGCCACACACACCTGGGAGCGGGCCCCTATCTCCAGGCGGCTCTCCACCTCCCTTTTACCCGATTTAAAGCCCCTGCTTCGGCCACACACACCTGGGAGCGGCCCCCTATCTCCAGGCGGCTCTCCACCTCCCTTTTACCCGATTTAAAGCCCCTGCTTCGGCCACACACACCTGGGAGCGGGCCCCTATCTCCAGGCGGCTCTCCACTTCACTTTTAACCCAATTTAGAGCCCCTGCTTCGGCCACACACACCTGGGAGCGGGCCCCTATCTCCAGGCGGCTCTCCACCTCCCTTTTACCCGATTTAAAGCCCCTGCTTCGGCCACACACACCTGGGAGCGGGCCCCTATCTCCAGGCGGCTCTCCACCTCCCTTTTACCCGATTTAAAGCCCCTGCTTCGGCCACACACACCTGGGAGCGGCCCCCTATCTCCAGGCGGCTCTCCACCTCCCTTTTACCCGATTTAAAGCCCCTGCTTCGGCCACACACACCTGGGAGCGGGCCCCTATCTCCAGGCGGCTCTCCACTTCACTTTTAACCCAATTTAGAGCCCCTGCTTCGGCCACACACACCTGGGAGCGGGCCCCTATCTCCAGGCGGCTCTCCACCTCCCTTTTACCCGATTTAAAGCCCCTGCTTCGGCCACACACACCTGGGAGCGGGCCCCTATCTCCAGGCGGCTCTCCACCTCCCTTTTACCCGATTTAAAGCCCCTGCTTCGGCCACACACACCTGGGAGCGGCCCCCTATCTCCAGGCGGCTCTCCACCTCCCTTTTACCCGATTTAAAGCCCCTGCTTCGGCCACACACACCTGGGAGCGGGCCCCTATCTCCAGGCGGCTCTCCACCTCCCTTTTACCCGATTTAAAGCCCCTGCTTCGGCCACACACACCTGGGAGCGGGCCCCTATCTCCAGGCGGCTCTCCACTTCACTTTTAACCCAATTTAGAGCCCCTGCTTCGGCCACACACACCTGGGAGCGGGCCCCTATCTCCAGGCGGCTCTCCACCTCCCTTTTACCCGATTTAAAGCCCCTGCTTCGGCCACACACACCTGGGAGCGGGCCCCTATCTCCAGGCGGCTCTCCACCTCCCTTTTACCCGATTTAAAGCCCCTGCTTCGGCCACACACACCTGGGAGCGGCCCCCTATCTCCAGGCGGCTCTCCACCTCCCTTTTACCCGATTTAAAGCCCCTGCTTCGGCCACACACACCGGGGAGCGGCCCTCTATCTCCAGGCGGCTCTCCACCTCCCTTTTACCCAATTTAGAGCACCTGCTTCGGCCACACACACCTGCTATCGGCCCCCTACCTCCAGGGGGCCCTCCACCTCACTTTTACCCCAATTTGGAGCCCCTGCCTCGGCCACCCACACACCTGTTAGCTGCCCCCTATCTCCGGCCCCTAACCTCCACCATCCAGGAACCCCAGCACCAGCCGAACCTGCAGACC
>NC_136017.1:22113655-22116155 GCF_048128805.1 Centroberyx gerrardi | reverse complement strand
TCTCCAGGCGGCTCTCCACTTCACTTTTAACCCAATTTAGAGCCCCTGCTTCGGCCACACACACCTGGGAGCGGGCCCCTATCTCCAGGCGGCTCTCCACCTCCCTTTTACCCGATTTAAAGCCCCTGCTTCGGCCACACACACCTGGGAGCGGGCCCCTATCTCCAGGCGGCTCTCCACCTCCCTTTTACCCGATTTAAAGCCCCTGCTTCGGCCACACACACCTGGGAGCGGCCCCCTATCTCCAGGCGGCTCTCCACCTCCCTTTTACCCGATTTAAAGCCCCTGCTTCGGCCACACACACCTGGGAGCGGGCCCCTATCTCCAGGCGGCTCTCCACTTCACTTTTAACCCAATTTAGAGCCCCTGCTTCGGCCACACACACCTGGGAGCGGGCCCCTATCTCCAGGCGGCTCTCCACCTCCCTTTTACCCGATTTAAAGCCCCTGCTTCGGCCACACACACCTGGGAGCGGGCCCCTATCTCCAGGCGGCTCTCCACCTCCCTTTTACCCGATTTAAAGCCCCTGCTTCGGCCACACACACCTGGGAGCGGCCCCCTATCTCCAGGCGGCTCTCCACCTCCCTTTTACCCGATTTAAAGCCCCTGCTTCGGCCACACACACCTGGGAGCGGGCCCCTATCTCCAGGCGGCTCTCCACCTCCCTTTTACCCGATTTAAAGCCCCTGCTTCGGCCACACACACCTGGGAGCGGGCCCCTATCTCCAGGCGGCTCTCCACTTCACTTTTAACCCAATTTAGAGCCCCTGCTTCGGCCACACACACCTGGGAGCGGGCCCCTATCTCCAGGCGGCTCTCCACCTCCCTTTTACCCGATTTAAAGCCCCTGCTTCGGCCACACACACCTGGGAGCGGGCCCCTATCTCCAGGCGGCTCTCCACCTCCCTTTTACCCGATTTAAAGCCCCTGCTTCGGCCACACACACCTGGGAGCGGCCCCCTATCTCCAGTCGGCTCTCCACCTCCCTTTTACCCGATTTAAAGCCCCTGCTTCGGCCACACACACCGGGGAGCGGCCCTCTATCTCCAGGCGGCTCTCCACCTCCCTTTTACCCAATTTAGAGCACCTGCTTCGGCCACACACACCTGCTATCGGCCCCCTACCTCCAGGGGGCCCTCCACCTCACTTTTACCCCAATTTGGAGCCCCTGCCTCGGCCACCCACACACCTGTTAGCTGCCCCCTATCTCCGGCCCCTAACCTCCACCATCCAGGAACCCCAGCACCAGCCGAACCTGCAGACCCACTCTTAAGCACCCCTCCCCGGATACAAGCAGACTACCATCCGCCCAAACTTTCCTGCTCCTGGTATACCAACTCAAACTTTGGTGCCCCTGGTGTACCAACTTAATCTTTGGTGCCCCTGGTACTCCAACTTAAACTTTGTGCTCCTGGTACTCCGCCTGTTTTCGCCCCACAGCCTAAGTGCCGCAGCACTTTGTCTTTTTTTTAAACAAAATATTTCTTTCTGCTCCTGGTACTCCCTGGAGCTCCAGGGAGGTAGGGGGGCGCCCTGGAAGCCCTGCCCGAGGCTGTGCGCCTCTTCCCGGGCAGGATTTTCACCCCGAGCCCCTGGTGGCGGTTGGACTTTAACCTTTTTTTTTTCTATTTGGATTTGCTCCTGGTACTCCCTGGAGCTCCAGGGAGGTAGGGGGGCGCCCTGGAAGCCCTGCCCGAGGCTGTGCGCCTCTTCCCGGGCAGGATTTTCACACCGAGCTCCTGGTGGCGGTTGGACTTTAACTTTTTTTTTTCTATTTGGATTTGCTCCTGGTACTCCCTGGAGCTCCAGGGAGGTAGGGGGGCGCCCTGGAAGCCCTGCCCGAGGCTGTGCGCCTCTTCCCGGGCAGGATTTTCACCCCGAGCCCCTGGTGGCAGTTGGACTTTAACTTTTTTTTTTCTATTTGGATTTGCTCCTGGTACTCCCTGGAGCTCCAGGGATGGTAGGGGGGCGCCCTGCCCGAGGCTGTGCGCCTCTTCCCGGGCAGGATTTTCACCCCGAGCCCCTGGTGGCGGTTGGACTTTAACTTTTTTTTTTCTATTTGGATTTGCTCCTGGTACTCCCTGGAGCTCCAGGGATGGTAGGGGGGCGCCCTGCCCGAGGCTGTGCGCCCCTTCCCGGGCAGGGCTTTCACCCCGAGCCCCTGGTGGCGGTTGGACTTTAACTTTTTTTTTTCTATTTGGATTTGCTCCTGGTACTCCCTGGAGCTCCAGGGATGGTAGGGGGGCGCCCTGCCCGAGGCTGTGCGCCCCTTCCCGGGCAGGGCTTTCACCCCGAGCCCCTGGTGGCGGTTGGACTTTAACTTTTTTTTTTCTATTTGGATTTGCTCCTGGTACTCCCTGGAGCTCCAGGGATGGTAGGGGGGCGCCTTGCCCGAGGCTGTGCGCCTCTTCCCGGGCAGGATTTTCACACCGAGCCCCTGGTGGCGGTTGGACTTTAACTTTTTTTTTTCTATTTGGATTTGCTCCTGGTACTCCCTGGA
>NC_136017.1:22101155-22103655 GCF_048128805.1 Centroberyx gerrardi | reverse complement strand
TCACTTTTAACCCAATTTAGAGCCCCTGCTTCGGCCACACACACCTGGGAGAGGCCCCCTATCTCCAGTCGGCTCTCCACCTCCCTTTTACCCAATTTAGAGCCCCTGCTTCGGCCACACACACCTGGGAGCGGGCCCCTATCTCCAGGCGGCTCTCCACCTCCCTTTTACCCGATTTAGAGCCCCTTCTTCGGCCACACACACCTGCTATCCGCCCCCTATCTCCAGTCGGCTCTCCACCTCCCTTTTACCGGATTTGGAGCCCCTGCTTCGGCCACACACACCTGGGAGCGGGCCCCTATCTCCAGGCGGCTCTCCACCTCCCTTTTACCCGATTTAAAGCCCCTGCTTCGGCCACACACACCTGGGAGCGGGCCCCTATCTCCAGGCGGCTCTCCACCTCCCTTTTACCCGATTTAAAGCCCCTGCTTCGGCCACACACACCTGGGAGCGGGCCCCTATCTCCAGGCGGCTCTCCACTTCACTTTTAACCCAATTTAGAGCCCCTGCTTCGGCCACACACACCTGGGAGCGGGCCCCTATCTCCAGGCGGCTCTCCACCTCCCTTTTACCCGATTTAAAGCCCCTGCTTCGGCCACACACACCTGGGAGCGGGCCCCTATCTCCAGGCGGCTCTCCACCTCCCTTTTACCCGATTTAAAGCCCCTGCTTCGGCCACACACACCTGGGAGCGGCCCCCTATCTCCAGGCGGCTCTCCACCTCCCTTTTACCCGATTTAAAGCCCCTGCTTCGGCCACACACACCTGGGAGCGGGCCCCTATCTCCAGGCGGCTCTCCACTTCACTTTTAACCCAATTTAGAGCCCCTGCTTCGGCCACACACACCTGGGAGCGGGCCCCTATCTCCAGGCGGCTCTCCACCTCCCTTTTACCCGATTTAAAGCCCCTGCTTCGGCCACACACACCTGGGAGCGGGCCCCTATCTCCAGGCGGCTCTCCACCTCCCTTTTACCCGATTTAAAGCCCCTGCTTCGGCCACACACACCTGGGAGCGGCCCCCTATCTCCAGGCGGCTCTCCACCTCCCTTTTACCCGATTTAAAGCCCCTGCTTCGGCCACACACACCTGGGAGCGGGCCCCTATCTCCAGGCGGCTCTCCACCTCCCTTTTACCCGATTTAAAGCCCCTGCTTCGGCCACACACACCTGGGAGCGGGCCCCTATCTCCAGGCGGCTCTCCACTTCACTTTTAACCCAATTTAGAGCCCCTGCTTCGGCCACACACACCTGGGAGCGGGCCCCTATCTCCAGGCGGCTCTCCACCTCCCTTTTACCCGATTTAAAGCCCCTGCTTCGGCCACACACACCTGGGAGCGGGCCCCTATCTCCAGGCGGCTCTCCACCTCCCTTTTACCCGATTTAAAGCCCCTGCTTCGGCCACACACACCTGGGAGCGGCCCCCTATCTCCAGTCGGCTCTCCACCTCCCTTTTACCCGATTTAAAGCCCCTGCTTCGGCCACACACACCGGGGAGCGGCCCTCTATCTCCAGGCGGCTCTCCACCTCCCTTTTACCCAATTTAGAGCACCTGCTTCGGCCACACACACCTGCTATCGGCCCCCTACCTCCAGGGGGCCCTCCACCTCACTTTTACCCCAATTTGGAGCCCCTGCCTCGGCCACCCACACACCTGTTAGCTGCCCCCTATCTCCGGCCCCTAACCTCCACCATCCAGGAACCCCAGCACCAGCCGAACCTGCAGACCCACTCTTAAGCACCCCTCCCCGGATACAAGCAGACTACCATCCGCCCAAACTTTCCTGCTCCTGGTATACCAACTCAAACTTTGGTGCCCCTGGTGTACCAACTTAATCTTTGGTGCCCCTGGTACTCCAACTTAAACTTTGTGCTCCTGGTACTCCGCCTGTTTTCGCCCCACAGCCTAAGTGCCGCAGCACTTTGTCTTTTTTTTAAACAAAATATTTCTTTCTGCTCCTGGTACTCCCTGGAGCTCCAGGGAGGTAGGGGGGCGCCCTGGAAGCCCTGCCCGAGGCTGTGCGCCTCTTCCCGGGCAGGATTTTCACCCCGAGCCCCTGGTGGCGGTTGGACTTTAACCTTTTTTTTTTCTATTTGGATTTGCTCCTGGTACTCCCTGGAGCTCCAGGGAGGTAGGGGGGCGCCCTGGAAGCCCTGCCCGAGGCTGTGCGCCTCTTCCCGGGCAGGATTTTCACACCGAGCTCCTGGTGGCGGTTGGACTTTAACTTTTTTTTTTCTATTTGGATTTGCTCCTGGTACTCCCTGGAGCTCCAGGGAGGTAGGGGGGCGCCCTGGAAGCCCTGCCCGAGGCTGTGCGCCTCTTCCCGGGCAGGATTTTCACCCCGAGCCCCTGGTGGCAGTTGGACTTTAACTTTTTTTTTTCTATTTGGATTTGCTCCTGGTACTCCCTGGAGCTCCAGGGATGGTAGGGGGGCGCCCTGCCCGAGGCTGTGCGCCTCTTCCCGGGCAGGATTTTCACCCCGAGCCCCTGGTGGCGGTTGGAC